>NW_027667633.1:0-132000 GCF_963924665.1 Micromys minutus
TTCTGACTTTTTGCCCCAAAATAAAAGAAATTTTTGAATTTTGCAGTGAAATAAGTGAAATTTCTGCAATTTTGCCCAAAAATAAGTGAAATTTCTGCAATTTTGCCCCAAAATAAGGGAAATTTCTGGAATTTTCCCCAAAATAAATGGAATTTCTGAGTTTTACCCCAAAATAGAAAGAATTTCTGTGTTTTTGCCCCAACATATAGGGAATTTCTGCCTTTTTGCCCCACAACTAGGGGAATTTCTGCAATTTTGCTCCAAAATACGGGGAATTTCTGCTTTTTTTCCCAATAATAATAGGAATGTATACCTTTTGCCACAAAAAAGGGAAATTTCTTCATTTTTGCCCCAAATAAGAGGAATTTCTGCTTTTTAACCTCAAAATAAGTGAAATTTCTGCCTTTTTATTCAAAAATAAACGGAATTTCTGTCTTTTTGCCCCAAAATAAAAGGAATTTTTGAATTATGCCCTGAAATAAGTGAAATTTCTGCAATTTTGCCCCAAAATAAGAGAAATTTCTGCCTTTTTGACACAAAATATTAGGAATTTCTGCATTTTTGCCCCAAAATAAGGAAAATTCCTGCCTTTTTTTCCCTGAAATAAGTGAAATTTCTGCAATTTTGCCCCAAAAATAAGTGAAATTTCTGGAATTTTGCCCCAAAATAAGGGAAATTTCTGGAATTTTGCCCCCAAATAAGGGGAATTTCTGGAATTTTGCCCCCAAATAAGGGGAATTTCAGCCTTTTTACCTTAAAATAATGGGAATTTCAGCATTTTTGCCACAAAATATTAGGAATTTCTGCCTTTTTGCCCCAAAATAAGGAATTTCTGTCTTTTGGCCACAACATATAGGGAATTTCTGCATTTTTGCCCCACAATTAGAAAAATTTCTGCAATTTTGCTCCAAAATACGGGGAATTTCTTCTTTTTAGCCCGAAAATAAAAATAATGTATACCTTTTGCCACAAAAAAGAATTTTTTTTATTTTTGCCCCAAAATAAGAGGAATTTTTGCATTTTTACCTCAAAATAAGTGAAATTTCTGCCTTTTTACCCAACAATAATCGGAATTTCTGTCTTTTTTCCCCAAAATAAAAGGAATTTTTGAATTATGCCCTGATATAAGTGATATTTCTGCAATTTTTCCCCAAAATAAAAGAAATTTCTGCCTTTTGCCACAAAATAAGGGGAATTTCTGTCTTTTTGCCCCAAAATAAGGGAAATTTATCTCTTTTTGCCACCAAATAAGGGAAATTTCAGCCTTTTCACCTCAAAATAAGGGGAATTTCTGCAATTTTGCCACAAACTATTAGGAATTTCTGCCTTTTTGCTCCAAAATAAGGAAAATTTCTGCCTTTTTTCCATGAAATAAGTGAAATTTCTGCAATTTTGCCCTAAAATAAGGGAAATTTCTGGAATTTTGCCCCAAAATAAGGGAAATTTCTGGAATTTTGCCTCAGAATAAGTGGAATTTTGAGTTTTGCCCCAAAATAATGAGAATATCTGACTTTTGCCCTAACATATACGGAATTTTTGCCTTTTTGCCCCGCAATTAGGGGAATTTCTGCAATTTTGCTCCAAAATACGGGGAATTTCTGCCTTTTTGCCCGAAAATAAGGGGAATGTATACCTTTTGCACAAAAAAGGAAAATTTCTTCATTTTTGCCCCAAAATAAGAGGAATTTCTGCCTTTTAACCTCAAAATAATTGAAATTTTTGTCTTTCTACCCAAAAATAAATGTAATTTCTGTCATTTTGCCCCAAAATAAAAAGAATTTTTGAATTATGCCCTGAAATAAGTAAAATTTCTGCAATTTTACCCCAAAATAAAAGAAATTTCTGCCTTTTTGCCACAAAATAAAAGGAATTTCTCTCTTTTTGCCCAAAAATAAGGGAAATTTCTGCCTTTTTGTTCCGAAATAAGGGGAATTTCAGCATTTTTACCTCAAAATAAAGGGAATTTCTGCATTTTTGCCACGAAATATTGAGAATTTCTGCCATTTTGCTCCAAAATATCAAAAATTTCTGCCTTTTTTCCTGAAATAAGTGAAATTTCTGCAATTTTGCCCCAAAATAAGTGAAATTTCTGCAATTTAGCCCCAAAATAAGGGAAATTTTTGGAATTTTCCCCAAAATAAATGGAATTTCGGGGTTTTGCCCCAAAATAAAGAATTTCTGTCTTTTTGCCCCAACATATAGAGAATTTCTGCATTTTTGCCACACAATTTGGGGATTTTCAGCAATTTTGCTCCAAAATACGGGGAATTTTTGCTTTTTTGCCCGAAAATAAGGGGAATGTATACCTTTTGCCACAAAAAAGGGAAATTTCTTCATTTTTGCCCCAAAATAAGAGGAATTTCTTCCTTTTTACCTCAAAATAAGTGAAATTCCTGCCTTTTTATCCAAAAATAAACGGAATTTCTGTCTTTTTGCCCCAAAATAAAAGAAATTTTTGAATTTTGCAGTGAAATAAGTGAAATTTCTGCAATTTTGCCCAAAAATAAGTGAAATTTCTGCAATTTTGCCCCAAAATAAGGGAAATTTCTGGATTTTTCCCCAAAATAAATGGAATTTCTGAGTTTTACCCCAAAATAAAATGAATTTCTGTGTTCTTGCCCCAACATATAGGGTATTTCTGCCTTTTTGCCCCACAACTAGGGGAATTTCTGCAATTTTGCTCCAAAATACGGGGAATTTCTGCTTTTTTTCCCAAAAATAAGAGGAATGTATACCTTTTGCCACAAAAAAGGGAAATTTCTTCATTTTTGCCCCAAAATAAGAGGAATTTCTGCCTTTTAACCTCAAAATAAGTGAAATTTCTGCTTTTTTATTCAAAAATAAACGGAATTCCTGTCTTTTTGCCCCAAAATAAAAGGAATTTTTGAATTATGCCCTGAAATAAGTGAAATTTCTGCAATTTTGCCCCAAAATATGAGAAATTTCTGCCTTCTTGACACAAAATATTAGGAATTTCTGCATTTTTGCCTCAAAATAAGGAAAATTCCTGCTCTTTTTTCCCTGAAGTAAGTGAAATTTCTGCAATTTTGCCCCAAAATAAGTGAAATTTCCGGAATTTTGCCCCAAAATAAGGGAAATTTCTGGAATTTTGCCCCCAAATAAGAGGAATTTCAGCCTTTTTACCTTAAAGTAATGGGAATTTCAGCATTTTTGCCACAAAATATTAGGAATTTCTGCCCTTTTGCCCCAAAATAAAGAATTTCTGTCTTGTGGCCACAGCATATAGGGAATTTCTGCATTTTTGCCCCACAATTAGGGGAATTTCTGCAATTTTGCTCCAAAATACGGGGAATTTCTGCTTTTTAGCCCGAAAATAAAAATAATGTATACCTTTTGCCACAAAAATAATTTTTTTTTTATTTTTGCCCCAAAATAAGAGGAATTTCTGCATTTTTACCTCAAAATAAATGAAATTTTTGCCTTTTTACCCAACAATAAACGGAATTTCTGTCTTTTTTCCCCAAAATAAAAGGAATTTTTGAATTATGCCCTGAAATAAGAGATATTTCTGCAATTTTTCCCCAAAATAAAAGAAATTTCTTCCATTTTGCCACAAAATAAGGGGTATTTCTGTCTTTTTGCCCCAAAATAAGGGAAATTTATCTATTTTTGCCCCCAAATAAGGGAAATTTCAGCCTTTTTACCTCAAAATAAGGGGAATTTCTGCAATTTTGCCACAAACTATTAGGAATTTCTGTCTTTTTGCTCCAAAATAAGGAAAATTTCTGCCTTTTTTCCATGAAATAAGTGAAATTTCTGCAATTTTGCCCTAAAATAAGGGCAATTTCTGGAATTTTGCCCCAAAATAAGGAAAATTTCTGGAATTTTGCCTCATAATAAGTGTAATTTCTGAGTTGTGCCCAAAAATGTGGAAAATTTTTGTCTTTTTGCCTCAACATATAGGGAATTTCTGCCTTTTTGTCCCACAATTTGGGGAATTTCTGCAATTTTGCTCCAAAATACGGGCATTTCTGCTATTTTGCCCGAAAATAAGAGCAATGTATACCTTTAGCCACAAAAAAGTGAAATTTCTTCATTTTTGCCCCAAAATAAGAGGAATTTCTGCATTTTTACCTCAAAATAAGTGAAATTAAGCCTTTTTACCCCAAATAAATGGAATTTCTGTCTTTTTGCCCCAAAATAAAAAGTATTTTTGAATTATGCCCTGAAATACGTGAAATTTCTGCAAATTTGCTCCAAAATAAGGGAACTTTCTGCCTTTTTGACAAAAAATAAAGGAAATTTCTGCATTTTTGCCAAAAAATATTAGGAATTACTGCCTTTTTGCCCCAAAATAAAAAAAATTTCCGCATTTTTTCCCTGAAATTAGTGAAATTTCTGCAATTTTGCCCCAAAATAAGTGAAATTTCTGAAATTTTGCCCCAAAATACGTAAAATTTCTGCAATTTTGCCCAAAAATAAGGGAAAATCCTGGAATTTTGCCCCAAAATAAGTGGAATTTCTGAGTTTTGCCCCAAAATAAAAAAAATTCTGTCTTTTTACCTCAACATATAGGGAATTTCTGCATTTTTGCCCCACAATTAGAAGAATTTCTGCAATTTTGCTTCAAAATACGAGGAATTTCTGTTTTTTGCCGGAAAATAAGGGGAATGTGTACCTTTTGCCACAAAAAGGGAAATTTCTTCATTTTTGCCCCAAAATAAGAGGAATTTCTGCCTTTTTACCTCAAAAGAAATGAAATTTCTGCCTTTTTTCCCCAAAAATAAATGGAATTTCTGTCTTTTTGCCCCAAAATAAAAGGAATTTTTGAATTATGCCCTGAAATAAGTGAAATTTCTTCAATTTTGCCCCAAAATGAGGGAAATTTCTGACTTTTTGACACAAAATTAGAGGAATTTCTGCATTTTTACCACAAAATATTAGGAATTTCTGCCTTTTTGGCCCAAAATAAAGAAAATTTCTGTCTTTCTTCCCTGAAATAAAGGAAATTTCTGCAATTTTGCCTCAAAATAAGTGAAATTTCTGCAATTTTGCCCCAAAATAATTAGAATTTCTGAGTTTTGCCCCAAAATAAGGAGAATTTCTGTCTTTTTGCCCCAACAAATAGGGAATTTTTCCCTTTTTGCCCCACAACTAGAAGAATTTTTGCAATTTCACTTCAAATAAAGGGAATTTCTGCTTTTTTTCCCAAAAATAAGGGGAATGTATACCTTTTGCCACAAAAAAGGGAAATTTCTTCATTTTTGCCACAAAATAATAGGAATTTCTGCATTTTTACATCAAAATAAGTGAAATTTCTGCCTTTTTACCCAAAAATAAACGGAATTTCTGTCTTTTTGCCCCAAAATAAAAGGAATTATTGAATTTTGCCCTGAAATAAGGGAAATTTCTGCAATTTTGCCCCAACATAAAAGAAATTTCTGCCTTTTTGACACAAAATAAGGGGAATTTCTGCATTTTTGCCACAAAATATTAGGAATTTCTGACTTTTTGCCCCAAAATAAGAAAATTTCTGCCTTTTTTCCCTGAAATAAGTGAAATTTCTGCAATTTTGCCCCAAAATAATGGAAATTTCTTCCTTTTTGTTCCGAAATAAGGGAAATTTCAGACTTTTTACCTCAAAATAGGGGAATTTCTGCATTTTTGCCACAAATATTGAGAATTTCTGCCATTTTACTCCAAACTATCAAAAATTTCTGCCTTTTTTCCCTGAAATAAGTGAAATTTCTGCAATGTTGCCCCAAAATAATTGAAATTTCTGCAATTTTGCCCCAAAATAAGGGAAATTTCTGGAATTTGCCCCAAAATAAATGGAATTTCTGAGTTTTGCCCCAAAAATAAAAAGAATTTCTGTCTTTTTGCCCCAACATATAGGGAATTTCTGCATTTTTGCCCCACAATTAGAGGAATTTATGCAATTTTGCTACAAAATACAGGAAATTTCTGCTTTTTAGCCCGAAAATAAAAATAATGTATACCTTTTGCCACAAAAAAAAAAAGAAATTTCTTCATTTTTGTCTCAAAATAAGAGGAGTTTCTGCATTTTTACCTCAAAATAAGTGAAATTTCTGCCTTTTTACCCAAAAATAAACGGAATTTCTGTCTTTTTGCCCCAAAATAAAAGGAATTTTTGAATTATGCCCTGAAATAAGTGATAGTTCTGCAATTTTTCCCTAAAATAAAAGAAATTTCTGCCTTTTTGCCACAAAATAAGGGCAATTTCTGTCTTTTTGCCCCAAAATAAGGAAAACTTATGCCTTTTTGCCCCCAAATAAGGGGAATTTCAGCCTTTTTACCTCAAAATAAGGGGAATTTCTGCATTTTTGTCAAAAATATTAGGAATTTCTGCCTTTTTGCTCCAAAATAAGGAAAATTTCTGCCTTTTTTCCATGAAATAAGTGAAATTTCTGCAATTTTGCCCTAAAATAAGGGCAATTTCTGCAATTTTGCCCCAAAATAAGGGAAATTTCTGAAATTTTACCCCAGAATAAGTGGAATTTCTGAGTTTGCCCAAAAATGTGGAGAATTTTTGTCTTTTTGCTTCAACATATAGGGAATTTCTGCCTTTTTGCCCCACAATTAGGGGAATTTCTGCAATTTTGCTCCAAAATACGAGAATTTCTGCATTTTTGCCCGAAAATAAGGGGAATGTATACCTTTTGCCACAAAAAAATGGAAATTTCTTCATTTTTGCCCCAAAATAAGAGGAATTTCTGCATTTTTACCTCAAAATAAGTGAAATTTCTACCTTTTTACACAAAATAAACGGAATTTCTCTCTTTTTGCCCCAAAATAAAAGGAATTTTTGAATTATGCCCTGAAATAAGTGAAATTTCTGCAATTTTGACCCAAAATAAAGGAAATTTCTGCCTTTTTGACACAAAATAAAGGAAATTTCTGCATTTTTACCAAAAATATTAATAATTTCTGCCTTTTTGCCCCAAAATAAGGAAAATTTCTGCATTTTTCCCTGAAATAAGTGAAATTTCTGCAATTTTGCCACAAAATACGTGAAATTTCTGCAATTTTGCCCCAAAATAAGTAAAATTTCTGCAATTTTGCCCAAAAATAAGATAAATTTTTTGAATTTTGCCCCAAAATAAGTGTAATTTCTGAGTTTTGACCCAAAATAATAAGAATTTCTGTCTTTTTACCCCAACATATAGGGAATTTCTGCATTTTTGCCCCACAATTAGGAGAATTTCTGCAATTTTGCTCCAAAATACGGGGAACTTCTGCTTTTTAGCCCGAAAATAAGGGGAATGTATACCTTTTGCCACAAAAAAAGGGAAATTTCTTCATTTTTGCCCCAAAATAAGAGGAATTTCTGCCTTTTTAGCTCAAAATAAGTGAAATTTCTGCCTTTCTTATCCAAAAATAAATGGAATTTCTGTCTTTTTGCCACAAAATAAAAGAAATTTTTGAATTATGCCCTGAAATAAATGAAATTTCTTCAATTTTGCCTCAAAATAAGGGAAATTTGTGACTTTTTGACACAAAATAAAGGGAATTTCTTCATTTTTGCCACAAAATATTAGGAATTTCTGACTTTTTGCCCCAAAATAAGAAAAATTTCTCTCTTTCTTTCCTGAAATAAAGGAAATTTCTGCAATTTTGCCCCAAAATAAGTGAAATTTCTGCAATTTTGCCCCAAAATAAGTGGAATTTCTGAGTTTTGCCCCAAAATAAGGAGAATTTCTGTCTTTTTGCCCCAACAAATAGAAAATTTCTCCCTTTTTGCCCCACAACTAGGGGAATTTCTGCAATTTTGCTCCAAAATACAGGGAATTTCTGCTTTTTTCCCAAATATAAGGGTAATGTATACCTTTTGCCACAAAATGGAAATTTCTTCATTTTTGCCCCAAAATAATAGGAATTTCTGCCTTTTTACATCAAAATAAGTGAAATTTTTGCCTTTTTACCCAAAAATAAACGGAATTTCTGTCTTTTTGCCCCAAAATAAAAGGAATTTTTGAATTATGCCCTGAAATAAGTGATATTTCTGCAATTTTTTCCCAAAATAAAAGAAATTTCTGCCTTTTTGCCCCAAAATAAGGGAAATTTCTGCAATTTTGCTCCAAAATACGGGGAATTTCTGCCTTTTTGCGCGAAAATAAGAAGAATGCATACCTTTGTGCCATAAAAAGTGGAAATTTCTTCATTTTTGCTCCAAAATAAGGGGAATTTTTGCTTTTTTGCCTCTAAATAAGTGGAATTTCTGTCTATTTCCCCAAAAAGAGAGAATTTCTGTCTTGTTTGCCCCAAAATATGGAAATTTTCTGACTTATTACCCTTAAATAAGTGAAATTTCTGCAATTTTGCCCCAAAATAAGTTAAAATTCTGCCTTTTTGTCCCCAAATAAGAGGAATTTCAGTCTTTTTACCTCAAAATAAGGGGAATTTCTGCATTTTTGCCCCAAAATATGGGAAATTTCTGCCATTTTGCCCCAAAATAAGAAAAATTTCTGCAATTTTGTACCAAAATAAAAGAAATTTCTGCCTTTTTGATCCAAAATAAGAAAATTTCATCTTTTTTTCTGAAATAAGTGAAATTTCTGCAATTTTGCCCCAAAATAAGTGAAATATCTGCAATTCTGCCCCAAAATAACGGAAATTTCTAGAATTTTGCCCCAAAATAAGTGAAATTTCTGAGTTTTGCCCCAAAATAAGGAGAATTCCTATCTTTTTGCCAAAACATATAGAGAATTTCTGCCTTTTTGCCCCACAATTAGGGGAATTTCTACAATTTTGCTCCAAAATACGGGGAATTTCTGACTTTTTGCCCGAAAATAAGAAGAATGCATACCATTTTGCCAAAAAAAGGAAATTTCTTCATTTTTGCTCCAAAATAAGGGGAATTTCTGCTTTTTTGCCTCAAAATAAGAGGAATTTCTGTGTTTTTCCCCCAAAACAAAGGGAATTTCTGTCTTTTTTGCCCCAAATTAAGGAAAAATTCTGACTTATTACCCTGAAATAAGTGAAATTTCTGCAATTTTGCCCCAAAATAAAGGAAATTTCTGCCTTTTTGCCCCCCCAAAAAGGGAATTTCAGCCTTTTTACCTCAAAATAAAAAGATTTTTTGCATTTTTGCCACAAAATATTAGGAATTTCTGAATCTTTGACCCAAAATAGGGAAAATTTCTTTCTTTTTTCCCTGAAATAAATGAAATTTCTGCAATTTTGCCCCAAAATAAGTGAAATTTCTGCAATTTTGCCCCAACATATAGGGAATTTCTGCCTTTTTGCCCCACAATTAGAGGAATTTCTGCAATTTTGCTCCAAAATACAAGGAATTTCTGCCTTTTTGCCCGCAAATAAGAAGAATGCATACCTTTTTTAGCTTAAAAAAAGGGAAATTTCTTCATTTTTGCTCCAAAATAAGGGGAATTTCTATATTTTTGCCTCTAAATAAGTGGAATTTTTTCTTTTTCTCTCAAAACAAAGAAAATTTCTGTCTTTTTTGCACCAAAATAAGGAAATTTCTGACTTATTACCCTGAAGTAAGTGAAATTTCTGCAATTTTGCCCCAAAATAAGGGAAATTTCTGCCTTTTTGCCCCCAAATAAAGGGAATTTCACATTTTTACCTCAAAATAAGGGGAATTTCTGAAGTTTTGCCACAAAATATAAGAATTTCTGCCTCTTTGCCCCAAAATAAGGAAAATATCTGCCTTTGTTCCCTGACATATGTGAAATTTCTGCAATTTTTCCCCAAAATAAGTGAAATTTTTGCAATTTTGCCCCAAAATAAGGGAAATTTCTGCCTTTTTGCCCCCAAATAAGGGGAATTTCAGTTTTTTTACCTCAAAATAAGGGGAATTTCTGCATTTTGCCACAAAATATTAGGAATTTCTGCCTTTTTGCCCCAAAATAAGGAAAATTTCTGCCTTTTTTCCCTGAAATAAATGAAATTTCTGCAATATTGCTTCAAAATAAGTGAAATTTCTGCAATTTTGCCCCAAAATAAGGGAAATTTCTGGAATTTTGCCCCAAAATAAGAAGAATGCATACCTTCTTGCCATAAAAAAAGGGTAATTTCTTCATTTTTGCTCCAAAATAAGGGGAATTTCTGCTTTTTTATCTCTAAACAAGTGGAATTTCTGTCTTTTTCCCCCAAAACAAAGGGAATTCCTCTCTTTTTGCCACAAAATAAAGAAAATTTCTGACTTATTATCCTGAAATAAGTGAAATTTCTGCAATTTTGCCTTAAAAAAAGAAATTTCTGCTTTTTTGCTCCAAAATAAAAGGAATTTCAGCCTTTTTACCTCAAAATAAGGGGAATTTCTGTATTTTTGCCAAAAAATATAGGAAATTTCTGCCCTTTTGCCCCCATATAAGAAAATTTCTGCTTTTTTTCTGAAATAAGTGAAATTTCTGCAATTTTGCCCCTAAATAAGTGAAATTTTTTCAATTTTGCCCAAAAATAAGTGAAATTTCTGGAATTTTGCCCCAAAATAAGTGGAATTTCTGAGTTTTGTCCCAAAATAATGAGAATTTCTATCTTTTTGCTTAAACATATAGGAAATTTCTTCCTTTTTGCCCCACAATTAGGGGAATTTCCGCAATTTTGCTCCAAAATAAAAGGAATTTCTGCTTTTTTGCCTCAAAATAAGAGGAATTTCTGTCTTTTTCTCCCAAACAAAGGGAATATCTGTCTTTTTTGCCCCAAAATAAACAAAAATTCTGACTTATTACCCTGAAATAAGTAAAATTTCTGCAATTTTGCCCCAAAATAAGGGAAATTTCTGCCTTTTTGCACCCAAATAATGGGAATTTCAGCATTTTTCCCTCAAAATAATGGAAAATTCTGCATTTTTGCCCAAAATAAGTGAAATTTCTGCCTTTTTGCCCCAAAATAAGAAAAATTTCTGCAATTTTGTACCAAAATAAAAGAAATTTCTGCTTTTTGCCCCAAAATAAGAAAATTTCTGCTTTTTTTTCTGAAATAAGTGAAATTTCTGCAATTTTGCCCCAAAATAAGTGGAATTTCTGAATTTTGCCCCAAAATAAGGAGAATTTCTGTCTTTTTGCCCCATCATATAGGGAATTTCTGCATTTTTGCACCACAATTAGGGGAATTTCTGCAATTTTGCTCACAAATATGGGGAATTTCTGCATTTTGCCTATAAAATAAGAAGAATGCATACCTTTTTACCATAAAAAAGGGAAATTTCTACAATTTTGCTCCAAAATAAGGGAAATTTCAGCCTTTTTGCACCCAAATAATGGGAATTTCAGCCTTTATACCTCAGAATAAGGAGAATTTCTGCATTTTTGCCCCAAAATATGGGAAATTTCTGCCTTTTTGCCCCAAAATAAGAAAAATTTCTGCAATTTTGTACCAAAATAAAAGAAATTTTTGCCTTTTTGCCCCAAAATAAGAAAATTTCTGCAATTTTGCCCCAAAATAATGGAAATTTCTGCCTTTTCCCCCCAAATAAAAGGAATTTCAGCCTTTTTACCTCAAAATAAGGGGAATTTCTGCATTTTTGCCACAAAATATTAGGAATTTCTGCCTTTTTGCCCCAAAATGAGGAAAATTTTTGCCTTTTTCCCTGAAATAAGTGAAATTTCTGCAATTTTGCTTCAAAATAAGGAAAATTTCTGCCTTTTTGCCCCCAAATAAGGGGAATTTCAGTCTTTTTACCTCAATATAAAGAGAATTTCTGCATTTTTGCCCCAAAATATGGGCAATTACTGCCTTTTTGCCCCAAAATAAGAAAAATTTCTGCAATTTTGTACCAAAATAAAAGAAATTTCTGCCTTTTTGACCCAAAATAGGAAAATTTCTCATTTTTTTCTGAAATAAGTGAAATTTCTGCAATTTTGCCCCAAAATAAGTGAAATTTCTGCAATTATGCCCCAAAACAAGGAAAATTTCTGGAATTTTGCCCCAAAATAAGTGGAATTTCTGAGTTTTGCCCCAACGTAAAGAGAATTTCTGTCTTTTTGCCCCAACATATAGGGAATTTCTGACTTTTTGCCCCACAATTAGGGGAATTTCTGCAATTTTGCTCCAAAATACGGGGAATTTCTGCCTTTTTCCCGAAAATAAGAAGAATGCATACCTTTGTGCCATAAAAAGTGGAAATTTCTTCATTTTTGCTCCAAAATAAGGGGAATTTCTGCTTTTTTGCCTCTAATTAAGTGGAATTTCTGTCTTTTTTCCCAAAAAGAGGTAATTTCTGTCTTGTTTGCCCCAAAATATGGAAAATTTCTGACTTATTACCCTTAAATAAGTGAAATTTCTGCAATTTTGCCCCAAAATAAGTGAAAATTCTGCCCGTTTGTCCTCAAATAAGGGGAATTTCAGCCTTTTTACCTCAAAATAAAGGGAATTTCTGCATTTTTGCCCCAAAATATGGGAAATTTCTTCCATTTTGCCCCAAAATAAAAAAAAATTCTGCAATTTTGTACCAAAATAAAAGAAATTTCTGCCTTTTGCTCCAAAATAAGAAAATTTCAACTTTTTTTCTGAAATAAGTGAAATTTCTGCAATTTTGCCCGAAAATAAGGGAAAATTCTGGAATTTTGCCCCAAATTAAGTGGAATTTCTGAGTTTTGCCCCAAAATAAGAAGAATTTCTGTCTTTTTGCCCCAACATATAGGGAATTTCTGCCTTTTTGGCCCACAATTTGGGGAATTTCTGCAATTTTGCTCCAAAATACGAGGAATTTCTGCCTTTTTGCCCGCAAATAAGAAGAATGCATACCTTTTTGCCATAAAAAAAAGAAAATTTCTTCATTTTTGCTCCATATTAAGGGGAATTTCTGCTTTTTTGCCTCTAAATAAGTGGAATTTTTTCTTTTTCCCTCAAAACAAAGAAAATTTCTGCCTTTTTTGCACCAAAATAAGGAAATTTCTGACTTTTTACCCTGAAGTAATTGAAATTTCTGCAATTTTGCCCCAAAATAAAGGGAAATGTCTTTTTTTTTGCCCCCAAATAAGGGGAATATCACTCTTTTTACCTCAAAATAAGGGGAATTTCTGCAGTTTTGCCACAAAATATAAGAATTTCTGCTTTTTTGCCCCAAAATAAGGAAAATTTCTGCCTTTTTTCCCTGAAATATGTGAAATATCTGCAATTTTGCCCCAAAATAAGTGAAATTTCTGCAATTTTGCCCCAAAATAAGATAAATTTCTGGAATTTTGCCCCAAAATAAGTGGAATTTCTGAGTTTTGCACCAAAATAAGGCAAATTCCTGTCTTTTTGCCCCAACATATAGGGAATTTAATGCCTTTTTGCCCTACAATTAGATGAATTTCTGCAATTGTGCTCCAAAATACGGGGAATTTCTGCCTTTTTGCCCAAAAATAAGAAGAATGCATACCTTTTTGCCATAAAAAAGGGGAAATTGCTTCATTTTTGCTCCAAAATAAGGGGAATTTCTCCTTTTTTGCCTCTAAACAAGTGGAATTTCGGTTTTTTTCCCCCAAAACAAAGGGAATTTCTGTCTTTTTTGCCCCCAAAAAAAGGAAAATTTCTGACTTATTACCCTGAAATAAGTGAAATTTCTGCAATTTTGCCCCAAAATAAAGGAAATTTCTGCCATTTGAAGCCAAGTAAGAGGAATTTCAGACTTTTTACCTCAAAATAAGGGGAATTTCTGTATTTTTGCCACAAAATATGGGAAATTTTGTCTTTTTTGACAGAAAATAAAAAAAAATTCTGCAATTTTGTACCAAAATAATAGAAATGTCTGCCTTTTTGCCCCCAAATAATAAAATTTCTGCTTTTTTTTCTGAAATAAGTGAAATTTCTGCAATTTTGCCCCAAAATAAGTGAAATTTCTGCAATTTTGCCCCAACATAAGTGAAATTTCTGGAATTTTGCCACAAAATAAGTGGAATTTCTAAGTTTTGCCCAAAAATAAGGAGAATTTCTATCTTTTTGCCCCAACATATAGGGAATTTCTGCCTTTTTGCCCCACAATTAGGGGAATTTTCTGCAATTTTGCTCCAAAATAAGGGGAATTTCTGCTTTTTTGCCTCTAAATAAGTGGAATTTCTGTCTATTTCCCGTAAAACAAAGGAATTCCTGTCTTTTTGCCCCAAAATAAAGAAAATTTCTGACTTATTACCCTGAAATAAGTTAAATTTCTGCAATTTTGCCCCAAAATAAGGGAAATTTCTTCTTTTTTGCTCCAAAATAATGGGAATTTCAGCCTTTTTACCTCAAAAAAGGGGAATTTCTGCATTTTTGCCAAAAATAAGGGAAATTTCTGCCTTTTTGCCCCAAAATAAGAAAAATTTCTGCAATTTTGCACCAAAATAAAAGAAATTTCTGCCTTTTTGCCCAAAATAAGAAAATTTCTGCTTTTTTTTTCTGTAATAAGTGAAATTTCTGCAAATTTTCCACAAAATAAGTGAAATTTCTGCTATTTTGCCCCTAAATTAGGGAAATTTCTGGAATTTTCACCGAAAATAAGTGGAATTTCTGAGTTTTGCCCCAAAATAAGGAGAATTTCTGTATTTTTGCCCAAACATATAGGGAATTTCTGCCTTTTTACCCCACAATTAAGGGAATTTCTGCAATTTTGCTCCAAAATACAGGGAATTTCTGCCTTTTTGCCCGAAAATAAGAAGAATGCATAACTTTTTGCCATAAAAAAGAGAAATTTCTTTATTTTTGCTCCATATTAAGAAGAATATATGCTTTTTTGCCTCTAAATAAGTGGAATTTCTGTCTTTTTACTCAAAACAAAAGGAATTTCTGTCTTTTTTGCCCCAAAATAAGGAAAATTTCTGACATATTACCCTGAAATAAGTGAAATTTCTGCAATTTTGCCCCAAAATAAGGGAAAATTCTGCCTTTTTGCCCCCAAATAAGGGGAATTTCAGCCTTTTTACCTCAAAATAAGGGGAATTTCTGCAATTTTGCCACAAAATATTAGGAATTTCTGCCTTTTTGCCCCAAAATAAGGAAAATTTCTGCCTTTTTTTCCTGAAATAAGAAAAATTTTTGCAATTTTGCCACAAAATAAGGGAAATTTCTGCAATTTTGCCCCAAAATAAGGGAAATATCTGGAATTTTGCCCCAAAATAAGTGGAATTTCTGAGTTTTGCCCCAAAATAAAGAGAATTTCTTTTTTTGCCCTAACATTTAGGGAATTTCTGCCTTTTTGCCCCACAGTTAGGGGAATTTCTGCAATTTTGCTCCAAAATACGGGGAATTTCTGCCTTTTTGCCCGAAAATAAGAAGAATGCATACCTTTTTACCATAAAAAAATGAAATTTCTTCATTTTTGCTCCAAAATAAGGGGAATTTCTGCTTTTTTGCCTCTAAATAAGTGGAATTTCTATCTTTTTCCCCCAAAACAAAGGGAATTCCTGTATTTTTTGCCCCAAAATAAGGAAAATTTCTGACTTATTACCCTGAAATAAGTGAAATTTCTGCAATTTTGCCCCAAAATACTGGAAATTTCTGCCTTTTTGCCCCAAAATAAGGGGAATTTAAGCCTTTTTACCTCAAAATAAGGGGAATTTCTGCATTTTTGCCACAAAACATTAGGAATTTCTGCGTTTTTGCCCCAAAATAAGGAAAATTTCTGCCTTTTTTTCCTGAAATATGTGAAATTTTTGCAATTTTGCCCCAAAATAAGTGAAATTTCTGCAATTTTGCCCCAAAATAAGGGAAATTTCTGGAATTTTGCAACAAAATTAGTGGAATTTCTGAGTTTTGCCCCAAAATAAGGGGAATTTCTGTATTTTTGCCCCAACATATAGGGAATTTCTGCCTTTTTGCCCCACAATTAGGGGAATTTCTGCAATTTTGCTACAAAATATGGGGAATTTCTGCCTTTTTGCCCCAAAATAAGAAAAATTTCTGCAATTTTGTAGCAAAATAATAAAAATTTCTGCCTTTTTGCCCCCAAATAAGAAAATTTCTGCATTTTTTCTGAAATAAGTGAAATTTCTGCAATTTTGTTCCAAAATAAGTGAAATTTTTGCAATTTTGCCCCAAAATATGTGAAATTTCTGAAATTTTCCCCGAAAATAAGTGGAATTTTTGAGTTTTGCCCCAAAATAAGGAGAATTTCTGTTTTTTTGCCCCAACATATAGGGTATTTCTGCCTTTTTGCCCACATTTAGGGGAATTTCTGCAATTTTGCTCCAAAATAAGGGGAATTTCTGCTTTTTTGCCTCTAAATAAGTGGAATTTCTGTGTTTTTCCCCCAAAACAAAGGAATTTCTGTATTTTTTCCCAAAATAAGGAAAATTTCTGACTTATTACCCTGAAATAAGTGAAATTTCTGCAATTTTGCCCCAAAATAAGGGAAATTTCTGCCTTTTTGCCCCCAAATAAGGGGAATTTCAGCCTTTTTACCTCAAAATAAGGGGAATTTCTGCATATTTGCCCCAAAATAAGAAAAATTTCTGCAATTTTGTACCAAAATTAAAGAAATTTCTACCTTTTTGCCCCAAAATAAGAAAATTTCTGCTTTTTTTCCTGAAATAAGTGAAATTTCTGCAATTTTGCCCCAAAATAAGTAAAATTTTTGAGTTTTGCCTAAAAATAAGGAGAATTTCTGTCTTTTTGCCACAACATATACGGAATTTCTGCCTTTTTACCCCAAAATTAGAGGAATTTCTGCAATTTTGCTCCAAAATAGGGGGAATTTCTGCCTTTTTGCCCGAAAATAAGAAGAATGCATAACTTTTTGCCATAAAAAAGGGAAATTTCTTCATTTTTGCTCCATATTAAGGGGAATTTCTGCTTTTTTTCCTCTAAATAAGTGGAATTTCTGTCTTTTTCCCCAAAGACAAAAAGAATTTCTGTCTTTTTTGCCCAAAAATAAAGAAAATTTCTGACTTATTACCCTGAAATATGTGAAATTTCTGCAATTTTGCCCCAAAATAAGGGAAAATTCTGCCTTTTTGCCCCAAAATAAAAGGAATTTCTGCCTTTTTACCTCAAAATAAGGGGAATTTCTGCATTTTTGCCACAAAATATTAGGAATTTTAGAATTTTTGACCCAAAATAAGGAAAATTTCTGCTTTTTTTCCCTGAAATAAGTGAAATTTCTGCAATTTTGCCCCAAAATAAGTGAAATTTCTGCAATTTTGCTACAAAATAAAAGAAATTTCTGAAATTTTGCCCCAAAATAAGTGGAATTTCTGAGTTTTGACCCAAAATAAAGAGAATTTCTTCTTTTTGCCCTAACATATAGGGAATTTCTGCTATTTTGCCCCACAATTAGAGGAATTTCTGCAATTTTGCTCCAAAATACGGGGAATTTCTGCCTTTCTGTACGAAAATAAAAAGAATGCATACCATTTTGCCATAAAAAAAGGGAAATTTCTTCATTTTTGCTCCAAAATAAGGGGAATTTCTCTTTTTTGCCTCTAAATAAGTGGAATTTCTGTTTTTTTCCCCCAAAACAAAGGGAATTCCTGTCTTTTTTGCCCCAAAATAAAGAAAATTACTGACTTATTACCTACCCTAAAATAAGTGAAATTTCTGCAATTTTGCCCCAAAATAATGGAAATTTCTGCTTTTTTGCCCCTAAATATAGGGAATTTCAGCCTTTTTACCTCAAAATAAGGGGAATTTCTGCATTTTTGCCACAAAATATTAGGAATTTCTGTCTTTTTGCCCCAAAATAAGAAAATTTTCGGCCTTTTTTCCCTAAAATAAGTGAAATTTCTGCAATTTTGCCCCAAAATAAGTGAAATTTCTGCAATTTTGCCCCAAAATAAGATAAATTTCTGGAATTTTGCCCCAAAATAAGTGGAATTTCTGAGTTTTGCACCAAAATAAGGCAAATTTCTGTCTTTTTGCCCCAACATATAGGGAATTTAATGCCTTTTTGCCCTACAATTAGATGAATTTCTGCAATTGTGCTCCAAAATACGGGGAATTTCTGCCTTTTTGCCCAAAAATAAGAAGAATGCATACCTTTTTGCCATAAAAAAAGGGAAATTGCTTCATTTTTGCTCCAAAATAAGGGGAATTTCTCCTTTTTTGCCTCTAAACAAGTGGAATTTCGGTTTTTTTCCCCCAAAACAAAGGGAATTTCTGTCTTTTTTGCCCCCAAAAAAAAGGAAAATTTCTGACTTATTACCCTGAAATAAGTGAAATTTCTGCAATTTTGCCCCAAAATAAAGGAAATTTTAGCCATTTGAAGCCAAGTAAGAGGAATTTCAGACTTTTTACCTCAAAATAAGGGGAATTTCTGTATTTTTGCCACAAAATATGGGAAATTTTGTCTTTTTTGACAGAAAATAAAAAAAAAATTTTGCAATTTTGTACCAAAATAATAGAAATGTCTGCCTTTTTGCCCCCAAATAATAAAATTTCTGCTTTTTTTTCTGAAATAAGTGAAATTTCTGCAATTTTGCCCCAAAATAAGTGAAATTTCTGCAATTTTGCCCCAACATAAGTGAAATTTCTGGAATTTTGCCACAAAATAAGTGGAATTTCTAAGTTTTGCCCAAAAATAAGGAGAATTTCTATCTTTTTGCCCCAACATATAGGGAATTTCTGCCTTTTTGCCCCACAATTAGGGGAATTTCTGCAATTTTGCTCCAAAATAAGGGGAATTTCTGCTTTTTTGCCTCTAAATAAGTGGAATTTCTGTCTATTTCCCGTAAAACAAAGGAATTCCTGTCTTTTTGCCCCAAAATAAAGAAAATTTCTGACTTATTACCCTGAAATAAGTTAAATTTCTGCAATTTTGCCCCAAAATAAGGGAAATTTCTTCTTTTTTGCTCCAAAATAATGGGAATTTCAGCCTTTTTACCTCAAAAAAGGGGAATTTCTGCATTTTTGCCAAAAATAAGGGAAATTTCTGCCTTTTTGCCCCAAAATAAGAAAAATTTCTGCAATTTTGCACCAAAATAAAAGAAATTTCTGCCTTTTTGCCCAAAATAAGAAAATTTCTGCTTTTTTTTTCTGTAATAAGTGAAATTTCTGCAAATTTTCCACAAAATAAGTGAAATTTCTGCTATTTTGCCCCTAAATTAGGGAAATTTCTGGAATTTTCACCGAAAATAAGTGGAATTTCTGAGTTTTGCCCCAAAATAAGGAGAATTTCTGTATTTTTGCCCAAACATATAGGGAATTTCTGCCTTTTTACCCCACAATTAAGGGAATTTCTGCAATTTTGCTCCAAAATACAGGGAATTTCTGCCTTTTTGCCCGAAAATAAGAAGAATGCATAACTTTTTGCCATAAAAAAGAGAAATTTCTTTATTTTTGCTCCATATTAAGAAGAATATATGCTTTTTTGCCTCTAAATAAGTGGAATTTCTGTCTTTTTACTCAAAACAAAAGGAATTTCTGTCTTTTTTGCCCCAAAATAAGGAAAATTTCTGACATATTACCCTGAAATAAGTGAAATTTCTGCAATTTTGCCCCAAAATAAGGGAAAATTCTGCCTTTTTGCCCCCAAATAAGGGGAATTTCAGCCTTTTTACCTCAAAATAAGGGGAATTTCTGCAATTTTGCCACAAAATATTAGGAATTTCTGCCTTTTTGCCCCAAAATAAGGAAAATTTCTGCCTTTTTTTCCTGAAATAAGAAAAATTTTTGCAATTTTGCCACAAAATAAGGGAAATTTCTGCAATTTTGCCCCAAAATAAGGGAAATATCTGGAATTTTGCCCCAAAATAAGTGGAATTTCTGAGTTTTGCCCCAAAATAAAGAGAATTTCTTTTTTTGCCCTAACATTTAGGGAATTTCTGCCTTTTTGCCCCACAGTTAGGGGAATTTCTGCAATTTTGCTCCAAAATACGGGGAATTTCTGCCTTTTTGCCCGAAAATAAGAAGAATGCATACCTTTTTACCATAAAAAAATGAAATTTCTTCATTTTTGCTCCAAAATAAGGGGAATTTCTGCTTTTTTGCCTCTAAATAAGTGGAATTTCTATCTTTTTCCCCCAAAACAAAGGGAATTCCTGTATTTTTTGCCCCAAAATAAGGAAAATTTCTGACTTATTACCCTGAAATAAGTGAAATTTCTGCAATTTTGCCCCAAAATACTGGAAATTTCTGCCTTTTTGCCCCAAAATAAGGGGAATTTAAGCCTTTTTACCTCAAAATAAGGGGAATTTCTGCATTTTTGCCACAAAACATTAGGAATTTCTGCGTTTTTGCCCCAAAATAAGGAAAATTTCTGCCTTTTTTTCCTGAAATATGTGAAATTTTTGCAATTTTGCCCCAAAATAAGTGAAATTTCTGCAATTTTGCCCCAAAATAAGGGAAATTTCTGGAATTTTGCAACAAAATTAGTGGAATTTCTGAGTTTTGCCCCAAAATAAGGGGAATTTCTGTATTTTTGCCCCAACATATAGGGAATTTCTGCCTTTTTGCCCCACAATTAGGGGAATTTCTGCAATTTTGCTACAAAATATGGGGAATTTCTGCCTTTTTGCCCCAAAATAAGAAAAATTTCTGCAATTTTGTAGCAAAATAATAAAAATTTCTGCCTTTTTGCCCCCAAATAAGAAAATTTCTGCATTTTTTCTGAAATAAGTGAAATTTCTGCAATTTTGTTCCAAAATAAGTGAAATTTTTGCAATTTTGCCCCAAAATATGTGAAATTTCTGAAATTTTCCCCGAAAATAAGTGGAATTTTTGAGTTTTGCCCCAAAATAAGGAGAATTTCTGTTTTTTTGCCCCAACATATAGGGTATTTCTGCCTTTTTGCCCACATTTAGGGGAATTTCTGCAATTTTGCTCCAAAATAAGGGGAATTTCTGCTTTTTTGCCTCTAAATAAGTGGAATTTCTGTGTTTTTCCCCCAAAACAAAGGAATTTCTGTATTTTTTCCCAAAATAAGGAAAATTTCTGACTTATTACCCTGAAATAAGTGAAATTTCTGCAATTTTGCCCCAAAATAAGGGAAATTTCTGCCTTTTTGTCCCCAAATAAGGGGAATTTCAGCCTTTTTACCTCAAAATAAGGGGAATTTCTGCATATTTGCCCCAAAATAAGAAAAATTTCTGCAATTTTGTACCAAAATTAAAGAAATTTCTACCTTTTTGCCCCAAAATAAGAAAATTTCTGCTTTTTTTCCTGAAATAAGTGAAATTTCTGCAATTTTGCCCCAAAATAAGTAAAATTTTTGAGTTTTGCCTAAAAATAAGGAGAATTTCTGTCTTTTTGCCACAACATATACGGAATTTCTGCCTTTTTACCCCAAAATTAGAGGAATTTCTGCAATTTTGCTCCAAAATAGGGGGAATTTCTGCCTTTTTGCCCGAAAATAAGAAGAATGCATAACTTTTTGCCATAAAAAAGGGAAATTTCTTCATTTTTGCTCCATATTAAGGGGAATTTCTGCTTTTTTTCCTCTAAATAAGTGGAATTTCTGTCTTTTTCCCCAAAGACAAAAAGAATTTCTGTCTTTTTTGCCCAAAAATAAAGAAAATTTCTGACTTATTACCCTGAAATATGTGAAATTTCTGCAATTTTGCCCCAAAATAAGGGAAAATTCTGCCTTTTTGCCCCAAAATAAAAGGAATTTCTGCCTTTTTACCTCAAAATAAGGGGAATTTCTGCATTTTTGCCACAAAATATTAGGAATTTTAGAATTTTTGACCCAAAATAAGGAAAATTTCTGCTTTTTTTCCCTGAAATAAGTGAAATTTCTGCAATTTTGCCCCAAAATAAGTGAAATTTCTGCAATTTTGCTACAAAATAAAAGAAATTTCTGAAATTTTGCCCCAAAATAAGTGGAATTTCTGAGTTTTGACCCAAAATAAAGAGAATTTCTTCTTTTTGCCCTAACATATAGGGAATTTCTGCCTTTTTGCCCCACAATTAGAGGAATTTCTGCAATTTTGCTCCAAAATACGGGGAATTTCTGCCTTTCTGTCCGAAAATAAAAAGAATGCATACCATTTTCCCATAAAAAAAGGGAAATTTCTTCATTTTTGCTCCAAAATAAGGGGAATTTCTCCTTTTTGCCTCTAAATAAGTGGAATTTCTGTTTTTTTCCCCCAAAACAAAGGGAATTCCTGTCTTTTTTGCCCCAAAATAAAGAAAATTACTGACTTATTACCTACCCTAAAATAAGTGAAATTTCTGCAATTTTGCCCCAAAATAATGGAAATTTCTGCTTTTTTGCCCCTAAATATAGGGAATTTCAGCCTTTTTACCTCAAAATAAGGGGAATTTCTGCATTTTTGCCACAAAATATTAGGAATTTCTGTCTTTTTGCCCCAAAATAAGAAAATTTTCGGCCTTTTTTCCCTAAAATAAGTGAAATTTCTGCAATTTTGCCCCAAAATAAGTGAAATTTCTGCAATTTTGCCCCAAAATAAGATGAATTTCTGGAATTTTGCCCCAAAATAAGTGGAATTTCTGAGTTTTGCACCAAAATAAGGCAAATTTCTGTCTTTTTGCCCCAACATATAGGGAATTTAATGCCTTTTTGCCCTACAATTAGATGAATTTCTGCAATTGTGCTCCAAAATACGGGGAATTTCTGCCTTTTTGCCCAAAAATAAGAAGAATGCATACCTTTTTGCCATAAAAAAAGGGAAATTGCTTCATTTTTGCTCCAAAATAAGGGGAATTTCTCCTTTTTTGCCTCTAAACAAGTGGAATTTCGGTTTTTTTCCCCCAAAACAAAGGGAATTTCTGTCTTTTTTGCCCCCAAAAAAAAGGAAAATTTCTGACTTATTACCCTGAAATAAGTGAAATTTCTGCAATTTTGCCCCAAAATAAAGGAAATTTTAGCCATTTGAAGCCAAGTAAGAGGAATTTCAGACTTTTTACCTCAAAATAAGGGGAATTTCTGTATTTTTGCCACAAAATATGGGAAATTTTGTCATTTTTGACAGAAAATAAAAAAAAATTCTGCAATTTTGTACCAAAATAATAGAAATGTCTGCCTTTTTGCCCCCAAATAATAAAATTTCTGCTTTTTTTTCTGAAATAAGTGAAATTTCTGCAATTTTGCCCCAAAATAAGTGAAATTTCTGCAATTTTGCCCCAACATAAGTGAAATTTCTGGAATTTTGCCACAAAATAAGTGGAATTTCTAAGTTTTGCCCAAAAATAAGGAGAATTTCTATCTTTTTGCCCCAACATATAGGGAATTTCTGCCTTTTTGCCCCACAATTAGGGGAATTTCTGCAATTTTGCTCCAAAATAAGGGGAATTTCTGCTTTTTTGCCTCTAAATAAGTGGAATTTCTGTCTATTTCCCGTAAAACAAAGGAATTCCTGTCTTTTTGCCCCAAAATAAAGAAAATTTCTGACTTATTACCCTGAAATAAGTTAAATTTCTGCAATTTTGCCCCAAAATAAGGGAAATTTCTTCTTTTTTGCTCCAAAATAATGGGAATTTCAGCCTTTTTACCTCAAAAAAGGGGAATTTCTGCATTTTTGCCAAAAATAAGGGAAATTTCTGCCTTTTTGCCCCAAAATAAGAAAAATTTCTGCAATTTTGCACCAAAATAAAAGAAATTTCTGCCTTTTTGCCCAAAATAAGAAAATTTCTGCTTTTTTTTTCTGTAATAAGTGAAATTTCTGCAAATTTTCCACAAAATAAGTGAAATTTCTGCTATTTTGCCCCTAAATTAGGGAAATTTCTGGAATTTTCACCGAAAATAAGTGGAATTTCTGAGTTTTGCCCCAAAATAAGGAGAATTTCTGTATTTTTGCCCAAACATATAGGGAATTTCTGCCTTTTTACCCCACAATTAAGGGAATTTCTGCAATTTTGCTCCAAAATACAGGGAATTTCTGCCTTTTTGCCCGAAAATAAGAAGAATGCATAACTTTTTGCCATAAAAAAGAGAAATTTCTTTATTTTTGCTCCATATTAAGAAGAATATATGCTTTTTTGCCTCTAAATAAGTGGAATTTCTGTCTTTTTACTCAAAACAAAAGGAATTTCTGTCTTTTTTGCCCCAAAATAAGGAAAATTTCTGACATATTACCCTGAAATAAGTGAAATTTCTGCAATTTTGCCCCAAAATAAGGGAAAATTCTGCCTTTTTGCCCCCAAATAAGGGGAATTTCAGCCTTTTTACCTCAAAATAAGGGGAATTTCTGCAATTTTGCCACAAAATATTAGGAATTTCTGCCTTTTTGCCCCAAAATAAGGAAAATTTCTGCCTTTTTTTCCTGAAATAAGAAAAATTTTTGCAATTTTGCCACAAAATAAGGGAAATTTCTGCAATTTTGCCCCAAAATAAGGGAAATATCTGGAATTTTGCCCCAAAATAAGTGGAATTTCTGAGTTTTGCCCCAAAATAAAGAGAATTTCTTTTTTTGCCCTAACATTTAGGGAATTTCTGCCTTTTTGCCCCACAGTTAGGGGAATTTCTGCAATTTTGCTCCAAAATACGGGGAATTTCTGCCTTTTTGCCCGAAAATAAGAAGAATGCATACCTTTTTACCATAAAAAAATGAAATTTCTTCATTTTTGCTCCAAAATAAGGGGAATTTCTTCTTTTTTGCCTCTAAATAAGTGGAATTTCTATCTTTTTCCCCCAAAACAAAGGGAATTCCTGTATTTTTTGCCCCAAAATAAGGAAAATTTCTGACTTATTACCCTGAAATAAGTGAAATTTCTGCAATTTTGCCCCAAAATACTGGAAATTTCTGCCTTTTTGCCCCAAAATAAGGGGAATTTAAGCCTTTTTACCTCAAAATAAGGGGAATTTCTGCATTTTTGCCACAAAACATTAGGAATTTCTGCGTTTTTGCCCCAAAATAAGGAAAATTTCTGCCTTTTTTTCCTGAAATATGTGAAATTTTTGCAATTTTGCCCCAAAATAAGTGAAATTTCTGCAATTTTGCCCCAAAATAAGGGAAATTTCTGGAATTTTGCAACAAAATTAGTGGAATTTCTGAGTTTTGCCCCAAAATAAGGGGAATTTCTGTATTTTTGCCCCAACATATAGGGAATTTCTGCCTTTTTGCCCCACAATTAGGGGAATTTCTGCAATTTTGCTACAAAATATGGGGAATTTCTGCCTTTTTGCCCCAAAATAAGAAAAATTTCTGCAATTTTGTAGCAAAATAATAAAAATTTCTGCCTTTTTGCCCCCAAATAAGAAAATTTCTGCATTTTTTCTGAAATAAGTGAAATTTCTGCAATTTTGTTCCAAAATAAGTGAAATTTTTGCAATTTTGCCCCAAAATATGTGAAATTTCTGAAATTTTCCCCGAAAATAAGTGGAATTTTTGAGTTTTGCCCCAAAATAAGGAGAATTTCTGTTTTTTTGCCCCAACATATAGGGTATTTCTGCCTTTTTGCCCACATTTAGGGGAATTTCTGCAATTTTGCTCCAAAATAAGGGGAATTTCTGCTTTTTTGCCTCTAAATAAGTGGAATTTCTGTGTTTTTCCCCCAAAACAAAGGAATTTCTGTATTTTTTCCCAAAATAAGGAAAATTTCTGACTTATTACCCTGAAATAAGTGAAATTTCTGCAATTTTGCCCCAAAATAAGGGAAATTTCTGCCTTTTTGTCCCCAAATAAGGGGAATTTCAGCCTTTTTACCTCAAAATAAGGGGAATTTCTGCATATTTGCCCCAAAATAAGAAAAATTTCTGCAATTTTGTACCAAAATTAAAGAAATTTCTACCTTTTTGCCCCAAAATAAGAAAATTTCTGCTTTTTTTCCTGAAATAAGTGAAATTTCTGCAATTTTGCCCCAAAATAAGTAAAATTTTTGAGTTTTGCCTAAAAATAAGGAGAATTTCTGTCTTTTTGCCACAACATATACGGAATTTCTGCCTTTTTACCCCAAAATTAGAGGAATTTCTGCAATTTTGCTCCAAAATAGGGGGAATTTCTGCCTTTTTGCCCGAAAATAAGAAGAATGCATAACTTTTTGCCATAAAAAAGGGAAATTTCTTCATTTTTGCTCCATATTAAGGGGAATTTCTGCTTTTTTTCCTCTAAATAAGTGGAATTTCTGTCTTTTTCCCCAAAGACAAAAAGAATTTCTGTCTTTTTTGCCCAAAAATAAAGAAAATTTCTGACTTATTACCCTGAAATATGTGAAATTTCTGCAATTTTGCCCCAAAATAAGGGAAAATTCTGCCTTTTTGCCCCAAAATAAAAGGAATTTCTGCCTTTTTACCTCAAAATAAGGGGAATTTCTGCATTTTTGCCACAAAATATTAGGAATTTTAGAATTTTTGACCCAAAATAAGGAAAATTTCTGCTTTTTTTCCCTGAAATAAGTGAAATTTCTGCAATTTTGCCCCAAAATAAGTGAAATTTCTGCAATTTTGCTACAAAATAAAAGAAATTTCTGAAATTTTGCCCCAAAATAAGTGGAATTTCTGAGTTTTGACCCAAAATAAAGAGAATTTCTTCTTTTTGCCCTAACATATAGGGAATTTCTGCCTTTTTGCCCCACAATTAGAGGAATTTCTGCAATTTTGCTCCAAAATACGGGGAATTTCTGCCTTTCTGTCCGAAAATAAAAAGAATGCATACCATTTTCCCATAAAAAAAGGGAAATTTCTTCATTTTTGCTCCAAAATAAGGGGAATTTCTCCTTTTTGCCTCTAAATAAGTGGAATTTCTGTTTTTTTCCCCCAAAACAAAGGGAATTCCTGTCTTTTTTGCCCCAAAATAAAGAAAATTACTGACTTATTACCTACCCTAAAATAAGTGAAATTTCTGCAATTTTGCCCCAAAATAATGGAAATTTCTGCTTTTTTGCCCCTAAATATAGGGAATTTCAGCCTTTTTACCTCAAAATAAGGGGAATTTCTGCATTTTTGCCACAAAATATTAGGAATTTCTGTCTTTTTGCCCCAAAATAAGAAAATTTTCGGCCTTTTTTCCCTAAAATAAGTGAAATTTCTGCAATTTTGCCCCAAAATAAGTGAAATTTCTGCAATTTTGCCCCAAAATAAGATGAATTTCTGGAATTTTGCCCCAAAATAAGTGGAATTTCTGAGTTTTGCACCAAAATAAGGCAAATTTCTGTCTTTTTGCCCCAACATATAGGGAATTTAATGCCTTTTTGCCCTACAATTAGATGAATTTCTGCAATTGTGCTCCAAAATACGGGGAATTTCTGCCTTTTTGCCCAAAAATAAGAAGAATGCATACCTTTTTGCCATAAAAAAAGGGAAATTGCTTCATTTTTGCTCCAAAATAAGGGGAATTTCTCCTTTTTTGCCTCTAAACAAGTGGAATTTCGGTTTTTTTCCCCCAAAACAAAGGGAATTTCTGTCTTTTTTGCCCCCAAAAAAAAGGAAAATTTCTGACTTATTACCCTGAAATAAGTGAAATTTCTGCAATTTTGCCCCAAAATAAAGGAAATTTTAGCCATTTGAAGCCAAGTAAGAGGAATTTCAGACTTTTTACCTCAAAATAAGGGGAATTTCTGTATTTTTGCCACAAAATATGGGAAATTTTGTCATTTTTGACAGAAAATAAAAAAAAATTCTGCAATTTTGTACCAAAATAATAGAAATGTCTGCCTTTTTGCCCCCAAATAATAAAATTTCTGCTTTTTTTTCTGAAATAAGTGAAATTTCTGCAATTTTGCCCCAAAATAAGTGAAATTTCTGCAATTTTGCCCCAACATAAGTGAAATTTCTGGAATTTTGCCACAAAATAAGTGGAATTTCTAAGTTTTGCCCAAAAATAAGGAGAATTTCTATCTTTTTGCCCCAACATATAGGGAATTTCTGCCTTTTTGCCCCACAATTAGGGGAATTTCTGCAATTTTGCTCCAAAATAAGGGGAATTTCTGCTTTTTTGCCTCTAAATAAGTGGAATTTCTGTCTATTTCCCGTAAAACAAAGGAATTCCTGTCTTTTTGCCCCAAAATAAAGAAAATTTCTGACTTATTACCCTGAAATAAGTTAAATTTCTGCAATTTTGCCCCAAAATAAGGGAAATTTCTTCTTTTTTGCTCCAAAATAATGGGAATTTCAGCCTTTTTACCTCAAAAAAGGGGAATTTCTGCATTTTTGCCAAAAATAAGGGAAATTTCTGCCTTTTTGCCCCAAAATAAGAAAAATTTCTGCAATTTTGCACCAAAATAAAAGAAATTTCTGCCTTTTTGCCCAAAATAAGAAAATTTCTGCTTTTTTTTTCTGTAATAAGTGAAATTTCTGCAAATTTTCCACAAAATAAGTGAAATTTCTGCTATTTTGCCCCTAAATTAGGGAAATTTCTGGAATTTTCACCGAAAATAAGTAGAATTTCTGAGTTTTGCCCCAAAATAAGGAGAATTTCTGTATTTTTGCCCAAACATATAGAGAATTTCTGCCTTTTTACCCCACAATTAAGGGAATTTCTGCAATTTTGCTCCAAAATACAGGGAATTTCTGCCTTTTTGCCCGAAAATAAGAAGAATGCATAACTTTTTGCCATAAAAAAGAGAAATTTCTTTATTTTTGCTCCATATTAAGAAGAATATATGCTTTTTTGCCTCTAAATAAGTGGAATTTCTGTCTTTTTACTCAAAACAAAAGGAATTTCTGTCTTTTTTGCCCCAAAATAAGGAAAATTTCTGACATATTACCCTGAAATAAGTGAAATTTCTGCAATTTTGCCCCAAAATAAGGGAAAATTCTGCCTTTTTGCCCCCAAATAAGGGGAATTTCAGCCTTTTTACCTCAAAATAAGGGGAATTTCTGCAATTTTGCCACAAAATATTAGGAATTTCTGCCTTTTTGCCCCAAAATAAGGAAAATTTCTGCCTTTTTTTCCTGAAATAAGAAAAATTTTTGCAATTTTGCCACAAAATAAGGGAAATTTCTGCAATTTTGCCCCAAAATAAGGGAAATATCTGGAATTTTGCCCCAAAATAAGGAGAATTTCTTTTTTTGCCTTAACATTTAGGGAATTTCTGCCTTTTTGCCCCACAGTTAGGGGAATTTCTGCAATTTTGCTCCAAAATACGGGGAATTTCTGCCTTTTTGCCCGAAAATAAGAAGAATGCATACCTTTTTACCATAAAAAAATGAAATTTCTTCATTTTTGCTCCAAAATAAGGGGAATTTCTGCTTTTTTGCCTCTAAATAAGTGGAATTTCTATCTTTTTCCCCCAAAACAAAGGGAATTCCTGTATTTTTTGCCCCAAAATAAGGAAAATTTCTGACTTATTACCCTGAAATAAGTGAAATTTCTGCAATTTTGCCCCAAAATACTGGAAATTTCTGCCTTTTTGCCCCAAAATAAGGGGAATTTAAGCCTTTTTACCTCAAAATAAGGGGAATTTCTGCATTTTTGCCACAAAACATTAGGAATTTCTGCGTTTTTGCCCCAAAATAAGGAAAATTTCTGCCTTTTTTTCCTGAAATATGTGAAATTTTTCAATTTTACCCCAAAATAAGTGAAATTTCTGCAATTTTGCCCCAAAATAAGGGAAATTTCTGGAATTTTGCAACAAAATTAGTGGAATTTCTGAGTTTTGCCCCAAAATAAGGGGAATTTCTATATTTTTGCCCCAACATATAGGGAATTTCTGCCTTTTTGCCCCACAATTAGGGGAATTTCTGCAATTTTGCTACAAAATATGGGGAATTTCTGCCTTTTTGCCCCAAAATAATAAAAATTTCTGCCTTTTTGCCCCCAAATAAGAAAATTTCAGCATTTTTTCTGAAATAAGTGAAATTTCTGCAATTTTGTTCCAAAATAAGTGAAATTTTTGCAATTTTGCCCCAAAATATGTGAAATTTCTGAAATTTTCCCCGAAAATAAGTGGAATTTTTGAGTTTTGCCCCAAAATAAGAAGAATTTCTGTTTTTTTGCCCCAACATATAGGGTATTTCTGCCTTTTTGCCCACATTTAGGGGAATTTCTGCAATTTTGCTCCAAAATAAGGGGAATTTCTGCTTTTTTGCCTCTAAATAAGTGGAATTTCTGTGTTTTTCCCCCAAAACAAAGGAATTTCTGTATTTTTTTTCCCAAAATAAGGAAAATTTCTGACTTATTACCCTGAAATAAGTGAAATTTCTGCAATTTTGCCCCAAAATAAGGGAAATTTCTGCCTTTTTGCCCCCAAATAAGGGGAATTTCAGCCTTTTTACCTCAAAATAAGGGGAATTTCTGCATATTTGCCCCAAAATAAGAAAAATTTCTGCAATTTTGTACCAAAATTAAAGAAATTTCTACCTTTTTGCCCCAAAATAAGAAAATTTCTGCTTTTTTTCCTGAAATAAGTGAAATTTCTGCAATTTTGCCCCAAAATAAGTAAAATTTCTGAGTTTTGCCTAAAAATAAGGAGAATTTGTGTCTTTTTGCCACAACATATACGGAATTTCTGCCTTTTTACCCCACAATTAGGGGAATTTCTGCAATTTTGCTCCAAAATACGGGGAATTTCTGCCTTTTTGCCCGAAAATAAGAAGAATGCATAACTTTTTGCCATAAAAAAGGGAAATTTCTTCATTTTTGCTCCATATTAAGGGGAATTTCTGCTTTTTTTCCTCTAAATAAGTGGAATTTCTGTCTTTTCCCCAAAAGACAAAAAGAATTTCTGTCTTTTTTGCCCAAAAATATAGAAAATTTCTGACTTATTACCCTGAAATATGTGAAATTTCTGCAATTTTGCCCCAAAATAAGGGAAAATTCTGCCTTTTTGCCCCAAAATAAAAGGAATTTCTGCCTTTTTACCTCAAAATAAGGGGAATTTCTGCATTTTTGCCACAAAATATTAGGAATTTTAGAATTTTTGACCCAAAATAAGGAAAATTTCTGCTTTTTTTCCCTGAAATAAGTGAAATTTCTGCAATTTTGCCCCAAAATAAGTGAAATTTCTGCAATTTTGCTACAAAATAAAAGAAATTTCTGAAATTTTGCCCCAAAATAAGTGGAATTTCTGAGTTTTGACCCAAAATAAAGAGAATTTCTTCTTTTTGCCCTAACAAAAAGGGAATTTCTGCCTTTTTGCCCCACAATTAGAGGAATTTCTGCAATTTTGCTCCAAAATACGGGGAATTTCTGCCTTTTTGTCCGAAAATAAAAAGAATGCATACCATTTTGCCATAAAAAAAGGGAAATTTCTTCATTTTTGCTCCAAAATAAGGGGAATTTCTCCTTTTTGCCTCTAAATAAGTGGAATTTCTGTTTTTTTCCCCCAAAACAAAGGGAATTCCTGTCTTTTTTGCCCCAAAATAAAGAAAATTACTGACTTATTACCTACCCTAAAATAAGTGAAATTTCTGCAATTTTGCCCCAAAATAATGGAAATTTCTGCTTTTTTGCCCCTAAATATAGGGAATTTCAGCCTTTTTACCTCAAAATAAGGGAAATTTCTGCATTTTTGCCACAAAATATTAGGAATTTCTGTCTTTTTGCCCCAAAATAAGAAAATTTTCGGCCTTTTTTCCTTAAAATAAGTGAAATTTCTGCAATTTTGCCCCAAAATAAGTGAAATTTCTGCAATTTTGCCCCAAAATAAGATAAATTTCTGGAATTTTGCAACAAAATAAGTGGAATTTCTGAGTTTTGCCCCAAAATATGGAGAATTTCTGTCTTTTTACCCCAACATATAGGGAATATCTGCCTTTTTGCCCCTCAATTGGGGGAATTTCTGCAATTTTGCTACAAAATATGGGGAATATCTGCCTTTTTGCTCAAAAATAAAAAGAATGCATACATTTTTGCCATAAAAAAGAGAAATTTCTTCATTATTGCTCCAAAATAAGGGGAATTTCTGTTTTTTGCCGCTAAATAAGTGGAATTTCTGTCTTTTTCCTCCAAAACAAAGGGAATTTCTGTCTTTTTTGCCCCAAAATAAGGAAAAATTCTGACTTATTACCCTGACATAAGTGAAATTTCTCAATTTCGCCCCAAAATAAGGGAAATTTCTGCCTTTTTGCCCCCAAATAATAGGAATTTCAGCCTTTTTACCTCAAAAAAGGGGAATTTCTGCATTTTTGCCACAAAATATTAGGAATTTCTGCCTTTTTGCCAAAAATAAGGAATATTTCTGCCTTTTTTTCCTGAATTAAGTGAAATTTCTGCAATTTTGCTCCAAAATAAGTGAAAATTCTGCCTTTTTGCCCCCAAATAAGGGGAATTTCAGCCTTTTTACCTCAAAATAATGGGAATTTCTGCATTTTTGCCCCAAAATATGGGAAATTTCTGCCTTTTTTCCCAAAATAAGAAAAATTTCTGCAATTTTGTAGCAAAATAATAGAAATTTCTGCCTTTTTGCCCCCAAATAAGAAAATTTCTGCATTTTTTTCTGAAATAAGTGAAATTTCTGCTATTTTGCCCCAAAATAAGTGAAATTTCTGCAATTTTGCCCCAAAATATGTGAAATTTCTGAAATTTTCCCCGAAATAAGTGGATTTTTTGAGTTTTGGCCATAAATAAGTAGAATTTCTGTCTTTTTGCCCCAACATATAGGGAATTTCTCCTTTTTGCCTACATTTAGGAGAATTTCTGCAATTTTGCAGCAAAATAAGGGGAATTTCTGCTTTTTTGCCTCTAAATAAGTGGAATTTCTGTCTTTTTCCCCCAAAACAAATGAATTTCTGTATTTTTTTCCCAAAATAAGGAAAATTTCTGACTTATTACCCTGAAATAAGTGAAATTTCTGCAATTTTGCCCCAAAATAAGGGAAATTTCTGCCTTTTTGCCCCCAAATAAAGGGAATTTCAGCCTTTTTACCTCAAAATAAGGGGAATTTCTGCATTTTTACCCCAAAATATGGGAAATTTCTGCATTTTTGCCCCAAAATAAGAAAAATTTCTGCAATTTTGTACAAAAATAAAAGAAATTTCTGCCTTTTTGGCTCAAAATAAGAAAATTTCTGCTTTTTTTCCTGAAATAAGTGAAATTTTTGCAATTTTGCCCCAAAATAAGTGAAATATCTGAGTTTTGCCTTAAAATAAAGAGAATTTCTGTCTTTTTGCCACAACATATAGGGAATTTCAGCCTTTTTACCTAAAATAAAAGGAATTTCTGCATTTTTGCTCCAAAATATGGGAAATTTCTGCCTTTTTGCCCCCAAATATGAAAATTTCTGCATTTTTTTTGAACTAAGTGAAATTTCTGCAATTTTGCCCCAAAATAAGTGAAATTTCTTCAATTTTGCCCAAAAATATGTGAAATTTCTGAAATTTTTTCCGAAAATAAGTGGAATTTCTGAGTTTTGCCCCAAAATAAGGAGAATTTCTGTCTTTTTGCACCAACATATAGGGAATTTCTGCTTTTTTGCCCCACAATTAGGGGAATTTCTGCAATTTTGCTCCAAAATAAGGGGAATTTCTGCATTTTTGCCTCTAAATAAGTGGAATTTCTGTCTTTTTCCCCCAAAACAAAGGGAATTTCTGTCTTTTTTGCCACAAAATAAGGAAAATTTCTGACTTATTACCATTAAATAAGTGAAATTTCTGCAATTTTGCCCCAAAATAAGGGAAAATTCTGCCTTTTTGCCCCCAAATAAGGGGAATTTCAGCCTTTTTACCTCAAAATAATGGGAATTTCTGCATTTTTGCCACAAAATATTAGGAATTTCTGCCTTTTTGCCCCAAAATAAGGAAAATTTCTGCCTTTTTTCCCTGAAATAAGTGAAATTTCTGCAATTTTGCCCCAAAATAAGTCAAAATTTTCCTTTTTGCCCCCAAATAAGGGGAATTTCAGCCTTTTTACCTCAAAATAAGGGAAATTTCTTTATTTTTCCCCAAAATAAGGGAAATTTCTGGAATTTTGCCCCAAAATAAGGGAAATTTCTGAGTTTTGCCCAAAAATAAGGAGAATTTTTTTATTTTGCCCTAACATATAGGGAATTTCTGCCTTTTTGCCCTACATTTAGGGGAATTTATGCAATTTTGCCCCAAAATACGGGGAATTTCTGCCTTTTTGCCCGAAAATAAGAAGAATGCATACCTTTTTGCCATAAGAAAGAGAAATTTTTTTCATTTTTGCCCCGAAATAAGGAAAATTTCTGCTTTTTTTCCCTAAAATAAGTGAAATTTCTGCAATTTTGCCCCAAAATAAGTGAAATTTCTGCAATTTTGCCCCAAAATAAGAGAAATTTCTGGAATTTTGTACCAAAATAAGTGTAATTTCTGAGTTTTGCCCCAAAATAAGGAGAATTTCTGTCTTTTTGCCCCAACATATATGGAATTTCTGACTTTTTCCCCCACAATTAGGGGAATTTCTGCAATTATGCTTCAAAATATAAGTAATTTTTGCCTTTTTGCCCAAAAATAAAAAGAATGCATACATTTTTGCCATAAAAAAGGGAAATTTCTTCATTATTGCTTCAAAATAAAAGGAATTTCTGCATTTTTGCCTCTAAATAAGTGTTATTTCTGTCTTTTTCCCCCAAAACAAAGGGAATTTTTGTATTTTTTGCCCCAAAATAAGGAAAATTTCTGAGTTATTACCCTGAAATATGTGAAATTTCTGCAATTTTGCCCCAAAATAAGGGAAATTTCTGCCTTTTTGCCCCCAAATAAGGGGAATTTCAGCCTTTTTACCTCAAAATAAGGGGAATTTCTGCATTTTTGCCAAAAAATATTAGAAATTACTGAATTTTGCCTAAAAATAAGGAAAATTTTTGCCTTTTTTCCCTTAAATAAGTGAAATTTCTGCAATTTTGTCCAAAAATAAGTGAAATTTCTGCCTTTTTGCCCCCAAATACGAAGAAATTCAGCCATTTTACCTCAAAATAAAAGAAATTTCTGCATTTTTGCCTCAAAATATGGGAAATTTCTGCCTTTTTGCCCCAAAATAAGAAAAATTTCTGCAATTTTGTACCAACATAATAGAAATTTCTGCCTTTTTGCTCCAAATAAGAAAATTTCTGCTTTTTTATCTGAAATAAGTGCAATTTCTGCAATTTTGCCCCAAAATAAGTGAAATTTCTGCAATTTTGCCCCAAAATAAGTGAAATTTCTGGACATTTGCCCAAAAATAAGTGGAATTTCTGAGTTTTGTTCCAAAATAAGGAGAATTTCTGTTTTTTGCCCCCAAATAAGGGGAATTTCGGCCTTTTTACCTCAAAATAAGGGGAATTTCTGCATTTTTGCCTAAAAATAAGGAAAATTTTTGACTTATTACCCGGAAATAAGTAAAATTTCTGCTATTTTGCCCCAAAATAAGGGAATTTTCTGCATTTTTGCCCCCAAATAAGCGGAATTTCGGCCTTTTTACCTCAAAATAAGGCGAATTTTTGTATTTTTGCCAGAAATAAGGAAAATTTCTGACTTATTACCCTGAAATAAGTGAAATTTCTGCAATTTTGCCCCAAAATAAGGGAAATTTCTGCCTTTTTGCCCCCAAATAATGGGAATTTCAGCCTTTTTACCTCAAACTAAGGGTAATTTCTGTATTTGCCAAAAATATTAGGAATTTCTGCCTTTTTGCCCCAAAATTAGGAAAATTTCTGCCTTATTTCCCTGAAATAAATGAAATTTCTGCCATTTTGACACAAAATAAGTGAAATTTCTGCAATTCTGCCCCAAAATAAGGGAAATTTCTGGAATTTTGCCACAAAATAAGTGGAATTTCTGAGTTTTGCCCCAAAATAAGGAGAATTTCTGTCTTTTTGCCACAACATATAGGGAATTTCTGCCTTTTTGCCCCACAATTAGGGAAATTTCTGCAATTTTGCTCCTAAATACGGGGAATTTCTGCATTTTTGCCCGAAAATAAGAAGAATGCATACCTTTTTGCCATAAAAAAGAAAATGTCTTCATTTTTGCTCCAAAAAAATGGGAATTTCTGCTTTTTTGCCTCTAAATAAGTGGAATTTCTGTCTTTTTCCCCCAAAACAAAGGGAATTACTGTCTTTTTTGCCCCAAAATAAAAAAAAATTTCTGACTTATTACCCTGAAATAAGTGAAATTTCTGCAATTTTGCCCCAAAATAAAGGAAATTTCTGCATTTTTGCCCCCAAATAAGGGGAAATTCAGACTTTTTACCTCAAAATAAGCGTCATTTCTGCATTTTTACCACAAAATATTAGGAATTTCTGCCTTTTTGCCCCAAAATAAGAAAATTTCTGCTTATTTTCCCTGAAATAATTGAAATTTCTGCAATTTTGCCTCAAAATAAGTGAAATTTCTGCAATTTTGCCCCAAAGTAAGGGAAATTTCTAGAATTTTGCCCCAAAATAAGTGGAATTTTTGAGTATTGCCCCAAAATAAGAAGAATTTCTGTCTTTTTGCCCCAACATATAGGGAATTTTTGCCTTTTTGCCCCACAATTAGGGGAATTTCTGCAATTTTGCTCCAAAATACAGAGAATTTCTGCCTTTTTGCCCGAAAATAAGAAGAATGCATAACTTTTTACCATAAAAAAGGGAAATTTCTTCATTTTTGCTCCAAAATAAGAAGAATTTCTGCTTTTTTGCCTCTAAATAAGTGGAATTTCTGTCTTTTTCCCCAAAAAGAAACAGAAATTCTGTCTTTTTTGCCACAAAATAAGGAAAAATTCTGACTTATTACCCTAAGGTAAGTGAAATTTCTGCAATTTTGCCCCAAAATAAGAGAAATTTCTGCCTTTTTGCCCCCAAATAAGGGGAATTTAAGCCTTTTTACCTCAAAATAAGGGGAATTTCTGCATTTTTGCCAAAAAATATTATGAATTTCTCCCTTTTTGCCCCAAAATAAGGAAAATTTCTGCCTTTTATCTCTGAAATAAGTGAAATTTCTGCAATTTTGCCCCAAAATAAGTGAAATTTCTGCAATTTTGCCCATAAATAAGTGAAATTTCTTCAATTTTGCCCAAAAAAAGGATATTTCTGTAATTTTGCCCCAAAATAAGTGGAATTTCTGAGGTTTGCCTCAAAATAAGGAAATTTCTGTCTTTTTGCCCCAACATATAGAGTATTTCTGCTTTTACCCCACAATTAGGGGAATTTCTGAAATTTTGCTCAAAAATACGGGGAATTTCTGCCTTTTTGCCCGAAATTAAGAAGAATGCATATCTTTTTGCCATAAAAAAAAGAAATTTCTTTATTTTTGCTCCAAAATAATGGGAATTACTGCTTTTTTGCCTCTAAATAAGTGGAATTTCTGTCTTTTTCCCTCAAAACAAAGAGAATTACTGTCTTTTTTGCCCCAAAATAAAAAAAAATTCTGACTTATTACCCTGAAATAAGTGAAATTTTTGCAATTTTGCCCCAAAATAAGGGAAAATTCTGCTTTTTTTTTCTCAAATAAAGGAAAATTCAGCTTTTTTACCTTAAAATAAGGGTAATTTCTGCATTTTTGCCAGAAAATATTAGGAATTTCTGCCTTTTTGCCCCAAAATAAGAAAATTTCTGCTTATTTTCCCTGGAACAAGTGAAATTTCTGGAATTTTGCCCCAAAATAAGTGAAATTTCTGCAATTTTGCGGCAAAGTAAGGGAAATTTCTGGAATTTTGCCCCCAAATAAGGGGTATTCCAGCCTTTTTACCTCAAAATAAGCAGAATTTCTGCATTTTTGCCACAAAATATTAGGAATTTCTGCCTTTTTGCCCCATAATAAGAAAATTTCTGCTTTTTTTTGAAATAAGTGAAATTTATGCAATTTTGCCCCAAAATAATTGAAATTTCTGCAATTTTGCCTCAAAATCATGGAAATTTCTAGAATTTTGCCCGAAAATAAGGTGAATTTCTGAGTTTTGCCCCAAAATAAGGAGAATTTCTGTCTTTTTGCCCCACATTTAGGGGAATTTCTGCAATTTTGCTTTAAAATTAGAGGAATTTCTGCCTTTTTGCCGGAAAATGAGAATTATGCATAACTTTTTGCCATTAAAAAGGGAAATTTTTTCATTTTTGCTCCAGTATAAAGGGAATTTCTGCTTTTTTGCCTCTAAATAAGTGGAATTTCTGTCTTTTCTCCCTAAAACAAAGGGAATTTCTGTCTTTTTTGCCACAGAAATAAAGAAAATTTCTGACTTATTACCCTGAAATAAGTGAAATTTCTGCAATTTTGCCCCAAAATAAGGGAAATTTCTGCATTTTTGCCCCCAAATAAATGGAATTTCAGCCTTTTTACCTCAAAATAAGGGGAATTTCTTCATTTTTGCCACAAAATATTAGGAATTTCTGCCTTTTGGCCCCAAAATAAGGAAATTTTCTGCCTTTTTTTTCTGAAATAAGTGAAATTTCTGTAATATTGCCCTAAAATAAGTGAAATTTCTGCAATTTTGCCCCAAAATAAGGGAAATTTCTGGAATTTTGCCCCAAAATAAGTGGAATTTCTGAGTTTTGCCCCAAAATAAGGAGAATTTCTGTCTTTTTGCAACAACATATAGGGAATTTCTGCCTTTTTGCCCCACAATTAGGGAAATTTCTGCAATTTTGCTCCTAAATACGGGGAATTTCTGCATTTTTGCCCGAAAATAAGAAGAATGCATACCTTTTTGCCATAAAAAAAGAAAATGTCTTCATTTTTGCTCCAAAAAAATGGGAATTTCTGCTTTTTTGCCTCTAAATAAGTGGAATTTCTCTCTTTTTCCCTCAAAACAAAGGGAATTACTGTCTTTTTTGCCCCAAAATAAAAAAAATTTCTGACTTATTACCCTGAAATAAGTGAAATTTCTGCAATTTTGCCCCAAAATAAAGGAAATTTCTGCATTTTTGCCCCCAAATAAGGGGAAATTCAGAATTTTTACCTCAAAATAAGCATCATTTCTGCATTTTTACCACAAAATATTAGGAATTTCTGCCTTTTTGCCCCAAAATAAGAAAATTTCTGCTTATTTTCCCTGAAATAATTGAAATTTCTGCAATTTTGCACCAAAATAAGTGAAATTTCTGCAATTTTGCCCCAAAGTAAGGGAAATTTCTGGAATTTTGCCCAAAATAAGTGGAATTTTTGAGTATTGCCCCAAAATAAGAAGAATTTCTGTCTTTTTGCCCCAACATATAGGGAATTTTTGCCTTTTTGCCCCACAATTAGGGGAATTTCTGCAATTTTGCTCCAAAATACGGAGAATTTCTGCCTTTTTGCCCGAAAATAAAAAGAATGCATACCTTTTTACCATAAAAAAGGGAAATTTCTTCATTTTTGCTCCAAAATAAGGGGAATTTCTGCTTTTTTGCCTCTAAATAATTGGAATTTCTGTCTTTCCTCCAAAAAGAAACAGAATTTCTGTCTTTTTTGCCACAAAATAAGGAAAAATTCTGACTTATTACCCTAAGGTAAGTGAAATTTCTGCAATTTTGCCCGAAAATAAGAGAAATTTCTGCCTTTTTGCCCCCAAATAAGGGGAATTTCAGCCTTTTTACTACAAAATAAGAGGAATTTTTGCATTTTTGCCACTAAATATTAGGAATTTCTTCCTTTTTGCCCCAAAATAAAGAAAATTTCTGCCTTTTTTCCCTGAAATAAGTGAAATTTCTGGAATTTTGCCCCAAAATAAGGGAAATTTCTGTCCTTTTGCCCCCAAATAAGGGGAATTTCAGACTTTTTACCTCAAAATAAGGGGAATTTCTGCATTTTTGCCACTAAATATTAGGAATTTTTGCTTTTTTGCCCCAAAATAAGAAAATTTCTGCTTTTTTTCTGAAATAAGTGAAATTTCTGCAATTTTGCCCCAAAATAATTGAAATTTCTGCAATTTTGCCTCAAAATAATGGAAATTTCTGGAATTTTGCCCCAAAATAAGGTGAATTTCTGAGTTTTTCCCCAAAATAAGGAGAATTTCTGTCTTTTTGCCCCACAATTAGGGGAATTTCTGCAATTTTGCTTTAAATTACGAGGAATTTCTGCCTTTTTGCCCTAAAATAAGAAGAATGCATACCTTTTTGCCATTTATAAGGGAAATTTCCTCATTTTTGCTCCAGATAAAGGGGAATTTCTACTTTTTTGCCTCTAAATAAGTGGAATTTCTGTCTTTTTCCCCTAAAACAAAGGGAATTTCTGTCTTTTTTCCACAAAAATAAAGAAAATTTCTGAATTCTTACCCCTAAATAAGTGAAATTTCTGCAATTTTGCCCCAAAATAAGGGAAATTTCTGCCTTTTTGCCCCGAAATAAGGGGAATTTCAGCCTTCTTACCTCAAAATAAAAGGAATTTCTGATTTTTGCCACAAAATATTAGGAATTTCTGCCTTTTTGCCCCAAAATAATGTAATTTTCTGCTTTTTTTCCCTGAAATAAGTGAAATTTCTGCAATTTTTCCCCAAAATAAGTGAAATTTCTGCAATTTTGCCCCAAAATAATGGAAATTTATGGAATTTTGCCCCAAAATAAGTGGAATTTCTGAGTTTTGCCCCAAAATAAGGAGAATTTCTGTCTTTTTGCCCTAACGTATAGGGAATTTCTTTTTTTTTGCCCCACAATTAGGGGAATTTCTGCAATTTTGCTCCAAAATACGGGGAATTTCTACCTTTTTGCCTGAAAATAAGAGAATGCATACCTTTTTGCCATTAAAAAGGGAAATTTTTTCATTCTTGCTCCGAAATAAGGGGAATTTCTGCTTTTTTGCCTCTATATAAGTGGAATTTCTGTCTTTTTCCTTAAAAACAAAGAAAATTCTTGTATTTTTGCCCCAAAATAAGAAAAATTTCTGACTTATTACCCTGAAAAAGGTGAAATTTCTGAAATTTGGCCGCAAAAGAAGGGAAATTTCTGGAATTTTGCCCCAAAATAAGTGGATTTTCTGAGTTTTGCCCCAAAATAAAGAAAATTTCTGTCTTTTTGCCCCAACATATAGGGAATTTCTCCCTTTTTGCCCCACAATTAGGGGAATTTCTGCAATTTTGCTCAAAAATACGGGGAATTTCTGCCTTTTTGCCCGAAAATAAGAATAATGCATACCTTTTTGCCATCAAAAAAAGAAATTTCTTCATTTTTGCTCCAAAATAAGGGGAATTTCTGCTTTTTTGCCTCTAAATAAGTGGAATTTCTGTCTTTTCCCCCAAAACAAAGGGAATTCCTGTATTTTTGACCCAAAATAAGAAAAATTTTTGACTTATTACCCTGAAATAAGTGAAATTTCTGCAATTTTGCCCCAAAATAAGGGAAATTTCTGCCTTTTTGCCCCCAAATAAGGGGAATTTCAACCTTTTTACTTCAAAATAAGGGGAATTTCTGCATTTTTGCCAGAAAATATTAGGAATTTCTGCCTTTTTGCCCCAAAATAAGAAAATTTCTGCTTTTTTTCCTCTGAAATAAGTGAAATTTCTGCAATTTTGCCCCAACATAAGTGAAATTTCTGCAATTTTGTCCCAAAATTAGGGAAATTTCTGAAATATTGTTCCAAAATAAGTGGATTTTCTGAGTTTTGCCCAAAAATAAAAAAAAATGTCTGTCTTTTTGCCCCAACATATAGGGAATTTCTGCCTTTTTGCCCCGCAATTAGGGGAATTTCTGCAATTTTGCTTCTAAATACGGGGAATTTCTTCCTTTTTGCCTGAAAATAAGAAGAATGCATACCTTTTAACCATAAAAAAGGAAAATGTCTTCATTTTTGCTCCAAAATAAGGGGAATTTCTGTTTTTGCCTCTAAATAAGTAGAATTTCTGTCTTTTTCTCCCAAAACAACGGAAATTTCTGTCTTTTTGCTGCAAAATAAGGAAAAATTCTGACTTATTACCCTGAAGTAAGTGAAATTTCTGCAATTTTTTTCCCCAACATAAGGGAAATTTCTGCTTTTTGCCCCCAAATAAAGGGAATTTAAGCCTTTTTACCTCAAAATAAAAGGAATTTATGCATTTTTGCCACAAAATATTATGAATTTTTGCTTTTTTGCCCCAAAATAAGGAAAATTTCTGCCTTTTTTCCCTGAAATAAGTGAAATTTCTACAATTTTGCCCCAAAATAAGTGAAATTTTTGCAATTTTGCCCAAAAATAAGTGAAATTTCTTCAATTTTGCCCAAAAAAAGGGAAATTTCTGGAATTTTTCCCCAAAATAAGTGGAATTTCTGAATTTTGCCCCAAAATAAGGAAATGAAATTTCTGTCTTTTTAGCCCAACATATAGAGTATTTCTGCTTTTGCCCCACAATTAGGGGAATGTCTGAAATTTTGCTCAAAAATACGGAAAATTTCTGCCTTTTTGCCCGAAATTAAGAAGAATGCAAATCTTTTTGCCATAAAAAACAGAAATTTCTTCATTTTTGCTCCACAATAATGGGAATTTCTACTTTTTTGCCTCTAAATAAGTGGAATTTCTGTCTTTTTCCCCCAAAACAAAGGGAATTACTGTCTTTTTTCCCCAAAATAAAAAAAAATTCTGACTTATTACCCTGAAATAAGTGAAATTTCTGCAATTTTGCCCCAAAATAAGGGAAATTTCTGCCTTTTTTTTCTCAAAAAATGGAAAAATCAGCTTTTTTACCTTAAAATAACGGTAATTTCTGCATTTTTGCCAGAAAATATTAGGAATTTCTGCCTTTTTGCCCAAAAATAAGAAAATTTCTGCTTATTTTCCCTAACATAATTGAAATTTCTGGAATTTTGCCCCAAAATTAGTGAAATTTCTGCAATTTTGCCGCAAAGTAAGGGAAATTTCTGGAATTTTGCCCCCAAATAAGGGTAATTCCAGCCTTTTTACCTCAAAATAAGGGGAATTTCTGCATTTTTGCCACAAAATATTAGGAATTTCTGCCTTTTTGCCCCAAAATAAGAAAATTTCTGCTTTTTTGTGAAATAAGTGAAATTTATGCAATTTTGCCACAAAATAATTGAAATTTCTGCAATTTTGCCTCAAAATCATGGAAATTTCTAGAATTTTGCCCCAAAATAAGGTGAATTTTTGAGTTTTGCCCCCAAAAAAGGAGAATTTCTGTCTTTTTGCCCCACAATTAGGGGAATTTCTGCAATTTTGCTTTAAAATAGAAGGAATTTCTGCCTTTTTGCCCGAAAATAAGAAGAATGCATACCTTTTTGCCATTAAAAAGGGAAATTTCTTCATTTTTGCTCCAGAATAAAGGGAATTTCTGCTTTTTTGCCTCTAAATAAGTGGAATTTCTGTCTTTTTCCCCTATAACAAAGGGAATTTCTGTCATTTTTGCCACAAAAATAAAAAAAATTTCTGACTTATTACCCTGAAATAAGTGAAATTTCTGCAATTTTTTCCCCAAAATAAGGGAAATTTCTGCATTTTTGCCCACAAATAAGGGTAATTTCAGCCTTTTTACCTCAAAATAAGGGGAATTTCTGCATTTTTGCCACAAAATATTAGGAATTTCTGCCTTTTTGCCCCAAAATAAGGAAAATTTATGCCTTTTTTCCCTGAAATAACTGAAATTTCTGCAATTTTGCCCCAAAATAAGTGAAATTTCTGCAATTTTGCCACAAAATAAGTGAAATTTCTTCAATTTTGCCCAAAAAAAGGGAAATTTCTGGAATTTTTCCACAATATAAGTGGACTTTCTGAGTTTTGCCCCAAAATAAGGAGAATTTCTGTCTTTTTGCCCCAACATATAGAGAATTTCTGCCTTTTTGCCCCACAATTAGGGGAATTTCTGAAATTTTGCTCCATATACGTGGAATTTCTGCCTTTTTGCCCAAAATTAAGAAGAATGCATATCTTTTTGCCATAAAAAGAGAAATTTCTTCATTTTTGCTCCAAAAAATGGAAATTTCTGCTTTTTTCCTCTAAATAAGTGGAATTTCTGTCTTTTTCCCCCAAAACAAAAAGAATTACTGTCTTTTTCGCCCCAAAGTAAAAAAAAAATTTCTGACTTATTACCCTGAAATAAGTGAAATTTCTGCAATTTTGCCCCAAAATAAAGGAAATTTCTGCCTTTTTGCCCCCAAATAAAAGGAAATTCAGACTTTTTACCTCAAAATAAGGGCCATTTCTTCATTTTTGCCACAAAATATTAGGAATTTCTGCCTTTTTGCCCAAAAATAAGAACATTTCTGCTTATTTTCCCTGAAATAAGTGAAATTTCTGCAATTTTGCCCCAAAATAAGTGAAATTTCTGCAATTTTGCCCCAAAGTAAGGGAAATTTCTGGAATTTTGCCCAAAATAAGTGGAATTTTTGAGTTTTGCCCCAAAATAAGAAGAATTTCTGTATTTTTGCCCCACATATAGGGAATTTTTTTCCTTTTTGCCCCACAATTAGGGGAATTTCTAATATTTTGCTCCAAAATACGGAGAATTTCTGCCTTTTTGCCCGAAAATAAGAAGAAGACATACCTTTTTACCATAAAAAAGGGAAATTTCTTCATTTTTGCTCCAAAATAAGGGGAATTTCTGCTTTTTTGCCTCTAAATAAGTGGAATTTCTGTCTTTTTCCCCAAAAACAAACAGAATTTCTGTCTTTTTTGCCCCAAAATAAGGAAAAATTCTGACTTATTACCGTAAGGTAAGTGAAATTTCTGCAATTTTGCTTCAAAATAAGAGAAATTTCTGCTTTATGCCCCCAAATAAGGGGAATTTCAGCCATTTTACTTCAAAATAAAAGGAATTTTTGCATTTTTGCCACAAAATATTAGGAATTTCTTCCTTTTTGCCCCAAAATAAAGAAAATTTCTGCCTTTTTTCCCTTAAATAAGTGAAATTTCTGCAATTTTGCCCCAAAATAAGTGAAATTTCTGGAATTTTGCCACAAAATAAGGGAAATTTCTGCCTTTTTGCCCCAAATAAGGGGAATTTCAGCCTTTTTACCTCAAATTAAGGGGAATTTCTGTATTTTTGCCACAAAATATTATGAATTTCTGCTTTTTTGCCCCAAAATAAGAAAATTTCTGCTTTTTTTCTTAAATAAGTGAAATTTCTGCAATTTTGCCCCAAAATAATTGAAATTTCTGCAATTTTGCCTCAAAATAATGGAAATTTCTGGAATTTTGCCCAAAATAAGGAGAATTTCTGTCTTTTTGCCCCACAATTAGGGGAATTTCTGCAATTTTGCTTTAAAATAGTAGGAATTTCTGCCTTATTGCCCGAAAATAAGAAGAATGCATAACTTTTTGCCATTAAAAAGGGAAATTTCTTCATTTTTGCTCCAGAATAAAGGGAATTTCTGCTTTTTTGCCTCTAAATAAGTGGAATTTCTGTCTTTTTCACCTAAAACAAAAAGAATTTCTGTCTTTTTTGCCAGAAAAATAAAGAAAATTTCTGACTTATTACCCTGAAATAAGTGAAATATCTGCAATTTTGCCCCAAAATAAGGGAAAATTTTGCATTTTTGCCCCCAAATTAGGGGAATTTCAGCCTTTTTACCTCAAAATAAGGGGAATTTCTTCATTTTTGCCACAAAATATTAGGAATTTCTGCCTTTTTGCCCGAAAATAAGGAAATTATCTGCCTTTTTTTCTGAAATAAGTTAAATTTCTGCAATTTTGCCCCAAAATAAGTGAAATTTTTGCAATTTTACCCCAAAATAAGGGAAATTTCTGGAATTTTGCCCCAAAATAAGTGGAATTTCTGAGTTTTGCCCCAAAATAAGGAGAATTTCTGTCTTTTTGCCCCAACATATAGAAAATTTCTGCCTTTTTGCATCACAATTAGGGAAATTTCTGCAATTTTGCTCCTAAATACGAGGAATTTCTGCCTTTTTGCCCGAAAATAAGAAGAATGCATACCTTTTTGGCATAAAAAAGGAAAATGTCTTCATTTTTGCTCCAAAATAAGGGGAATTTCTGCTTTTTTGCCTCTAAATAAGTGGAATTTCTGTCTTTTTCTCCCAAAACAAAGGAAATTTCTGTCTTTTTTGCCGCAAAATAAGGAAAAATTCTGACTTATTACCCTGAAGTAAGTAAAATTTCTGCAATTTTTTTCCCCAAAATAAGGGAAATTTCTGCCTTTTTGCCCCCAAATAAGGGGAATTTAAGCCTTTTTACCTCAAAATAAGGGGAATTTCTGCATTTGTGCCACAAAATATTATGAATTTCTCCCTTTTTGCCCCAAAATAAGGAAAATTTCTGCCTTTTATCTCTGAAATAAGTGAAATTTCTGCAATTTTGCCCCAAAATAAGTGAAATTTCTGCAATTTTGCCCATAAATAAGTGAAATTTCTTCAATTTTGCCCAAAAAAAAAGGAAATTTCTGGAATTTTGCCCCAAAATAAGTGGAATTTCTGGGTTTTGCCTCAAAATATGGAAATTTCTGTCTTTTTGCCCCAACATATAGAGTATTTCTGCTTTTGCCCCAAAATTAGGGGAATTTCTGCAATTTTGCTCAAAAATACGGGGAATTTCTGCCTTTTTCCCCGAAATTAATTAGAATGCATATCTTTTTGCCATAAAAAAAAGAAATTTCTTTATTTTTGCTCCAAAATAATGGGATTTACTGCTTTTTTGCCTCTAAATAAGTGGAATTTCTGTCTATTTCCCCCAAAACAAAGAGAATTACTGTTTTTTTCCCCAAAATAAAAAAAATTTCTGACTTATTACCCTGAAATAAGTGAAATTTCTGCAATTTTGCCCCAAAATAAGGGAAAATTCTGCCTTTTTTTCTCAAATAAAGGAAAATTCAGCCTTTTTACCTTAAAATAAGGGTAATTTCTGCATTTTTGCCAGAAAATATTAGGAATTTCTGCTTTTTGCACCAAAATAAAAAAAATTTCTGCTTATTTTCCCTGGAACAAGTGAAATTTCTGGAATTTTGCCCCCAAATAAGTGAAATTTCTGCAATTTTGCCACAAAGTAAGGGAAATTTCTGGAATTTTGCACCCAAATAAGGGGAATTCCAGCCTTTTTATCTCAAAATAAGGGGAATTTTTGCATTTTTGCCACAAAATATTAGGAATTTCTGCCTTTTTGCCCCATAATAAGAAAATTTCTGCTTTTTTTTGAAATAAGTGAAATTTATGCAATTTTTCCCCAAAATAATTGAAATTTCTGCAATTTTGCCTCAAAATAATGGAAATTTCTAGAATTTTGCCCGAAAATAAGGTGAATTTCTGAGTTTTGCCCCAAAATAAGGAGAATTTCTGTCTTTTTGCCCCACAATTAGGGAAATTTCTGCAATTTTGCTTTAAAATTAGAGGAATTTCTGCCTTTTTGCCCGAAAATAAGAAGAATGCATACCTTTTTGCCATTAAAAAGGGAAATTTCTTCATTTTTGCTCCAGAATAAAGGGAATTTCTGCTATTTTGCCTCTAAATAAGTGGAATTTCTGTCTTTTTTCCCTAGAACAAAGGGAATTCTGTCTTTTTTGCCACAAAAATAAAGAAAATTTCTGACTTATTACCCTGAAATAAGTGAAATTTCTGCAATTTTGCCCCAAAATAAGGGAAATTTCTGCATTTTTGCCCCCAAATATATGGAATTTCAGCCTTTTTACCTCAAAATAAGGGGAATTTCTTCATTTTTGCCACAAAATATTAGGAATTTCTGCCTTTTGGCCCCAAAATAAGGAAATTTTCTGCCTTTTTTTTCTGAAATAAGTGAAATTTCTGCAATATTGCCCTAAAATAAGTGAAATTTCGGCAATTTTGCCCCAAAATAAGGGAAATTTCTGGAATTTTGCCCCAAAATAAGTGGAATTTCTGAGTTTTGCCCCAAAATAAGGAGAATTTCTGTCTTTTTGCCACAACATATAGGGAATTTCTGCCTTTTTGCCCCACAATTAGGGAAATTTCTGCAATTTTGCTCCTAAATACGGGGAATTTCTGCATTTTTGCCTGAAAATAAGAAGAATGCATACCTTTTTGCCATAAAAAAAGAAAAGGTCTTCATTTTTGCTCCAAAAAAATGGGACTTTCTGCTTTTTTGCCTCTAAATAAGTGGAATTTCTGTCTTTTTCCCCCCAAAAAAAGGAAATTACTGTCTTTTTTGCCCCAAAATAAAAAAAAATTCTGACTTATTACCCTGAAATAAGTGAAATTTCTGCAATTTTGCCCCAAAATAAAGGAAATTTCTGCATTTTTGCCCCCAAATAAGGAGAAATTCAGACTTTTCACCTCAAAATAAGCGTCATTTCTGCATTTTTGCCACAAAATATTAGGAATTTCTGCCTTTTTGCCACAAAATAAGAAAATTTCTGCTTATTTTCCCTGAAATAATTGAAATTTCTGCAATTTTGCCTCAAAATAAGTGAAATTTCTGCAATTTTGGCCCAAAGTAAGGGAAATTTCTGGAATTTTGCCCCAAAATAAGTGGAATTTTTGAGTTTGGCCCCAAAATAAGAAGAATTTTTGTCTTTTTGCCCCAACATATAGGGAATTTTTGTCTTTTTGCCCCACAAGTAGGGGAATTTCTGCAATTTTGCTCCAAAATACGGAGAATTTCTGCTTTTTGCCCGAAAATAAGAAGAATGCATACCTTTTTACCATAAAAAAGGGAAAATTCTTCATTTTTGCTCCAAAATAAGGGGAATTTCTGCTTTTGCCTCTAAATAAGTGGAATTTCTGTCTTTTTCCCCAAAAACAAACAGAATTTCTGTCTTTTTTGCCCCAAAATAAGGAAAAATTCTGACTTATTACCGTAAGGTAAGTGAAATTTCTGCAATTTTGCCCCAAAATAAGAGAAATTTCCGCCTTTTTGCCCCCAAATAAGGGGAATTTCAGCCTTTTTACAACAAAATAAGAGGAATTTTTGCATTTTTGCCACAAAATATTAGGAATTTCTTACTTTTTGCCCAAAAATAAAGAAAATTTCTGCCTTTTTTCCCTGAAATAAGTTAAATTTCTGCAATTTTGCCCCAAAATAAGTGAAATTTCTGGAATTTTGCCCCAAAATAAGGAAAATTTCTGCCTTTTTGCCCCCAAATAAGGGGAATTTCAGCCTTATTACCTCAAAATAAGGGGAATTTCTGCATTTTTGCCACAAAATATTAGAAATTTCTGCTTTTTTGCCCCAAAATAAGAAAATTTCTGCTTTTTTTCTGAAATAAGTGAAATTTCTGCAATTTTGCCCCAAAATAATTGAAATTTCTGCAATTTTGCCTCAAAATAATGGAAATTTCTAGAATTTTGCCCCAAAATAAAGTGAATTTCTGAGTTTTGCCCCAAAATAAAGAGTATGTCTGTATTTTTGCCCCACAATTAGGGAAATTTCTGCAATTTTGCTTTAAAATACGAGGAATTTCTGCCTTTTTGCCCGAAAATAAGAAGAATGCATACATTTTTGCCATTAAAAAAGGAAATTTCCTCATTTTTGCTCCAGAAAAAGGGGAATTTCTGCATATTTACCACAAAATATTAGTAATTTCTGCCTTTTTGCCCCAAAATAAGGTAATTTTCTGCCTCTTTTCCCTGAAATAAGTGAAATTTCTGAAATTTTGCCCCAAAATAAGTGAATTTTCTGCAATTTTGCCCCAAAATAAGGGAAATTTCTGGAATTTTGGCCCAAAATAAGTGGAATTTCTGAGTATTGCCCCAAAATAAGGGGAATTTCTGTCTTTTTGCCCTAACGTATAGGGAATTTCTCTTTTTTGCCCCACAAATAGGGGAATTTCTGAAATTTTGCTCCAAAATACGGGGAATTTCTGCCTTTTTTCCCGAAATAAGAGAATTCATACCTTTATGCCATTAAAAAGGGAAATTTCTTCATTTTTGCTCGAAAATAAGGGGAATTTCTGCTTTTTTGCCTCTAAATAAGTGGAATTTCTGTCTTTTTCCCTCAAAACAAAGGGAATTCTTGTATTTTTGCCCCAAAATAAGAAAAATTTCTGACTTATTACCCTGAAATAAGTGAAATTTCTGCAATTTTGCCCCAAAATAAAGGAAATTTCTGGAATTTTGCCCCAAAATAAGTGGATTTTCTGAGTTTTGCCCCAAAATAAAGAAAATTTCTCTCTTTTTGCCTCAAAATATAGGGAATTTCTCCCTTTTTGCCCCACAATTAGGGGAATTTCTGCAATTTTGCTCCAAAATACAAGGAATTTCTGCCTTTTTGCCCGAAAATAAGAAGATTGCATACCTTTTTGCCATAAAAAAGAAAAATGTCTTCATTTTTGCTCCAAAATAAGGGGAACTTCTGCTTTTTGCCTCTAAATATGTGGAATTTCTGTCTTTTCCCCCAAAACAAAGGAAATTTCTGTCTTTTTTGCCGCAAAATAAGGAAAAATTCTGACTTATTACCCTGAAGTAAGTGAAATTTCTGCAATTTTTTCCCTAAAATAAGGGAAATTTCTGCCTTTTTGCCTCCAAATAAGGGGAATTTCAGCCTTTTTACCTCAAAATAAGGGGAATTTCTGCATTTTTGCCACAAAATATTAGGAATTTCTGCCTTTTTGCCCCAAAATAAGGAAAATTTCTGTCTTTTTTTCCTGAAATAAGTGAAATTTCTGCAATTTTGCTCCAAATTACGTGAAATTTCTGCAATTTTGCCCCAATATACGTGAAATTTCTTCAATTTTGCCCAAAAAAAGGGAAATTTCTGGAATTTTTCCCCAATATAAGTGGAATTTCTGAGTTTTGCCCCAAAATAAGGAGAATTTCTGTCTTTTTGCCCGAACATATAGAGAATTTCTGCCTTTTTGCCCCACAATTAGGGGAATTTCTGAAATTTTGCTCCATATACGGGGAATTTCTGACTTTTTGCCCAAAAGTAAGAAGAATGCATATCTTTTTGCCATAAAAAGGGAAATTTCTTCATTTTTGCTCCAAAATAATGGGTATTTCTGCTTTTTTGCCTCTAAATAAGTGGAATTTCTGTCTTTTTCCCCAAAAAGAAAGGGAATTACTGTCTTTTTTGCCCCCCCAAAAAAATTTCTGTCTTATTACCCTGAAATAAGTGAAATTTCTGCAATTTTGCCCCCAAAATAAAGGAAATTTCTGCCTTTTTGCCCCCATATAAGGAGAAATTCAGTCTTTTTACCTCAAAATAAGGGTCATTTCTGCATTTTTGCCACAAATTATTAGGAATTTCTGCCTTTTTGCCCCAAAATAAGAAAATTTCTGCTTATTTTCCCTGAAATAAGTGAAATTTCTGCAATTTTGCCCCAAAATAAGTGAAATTTCTGCAATTTTGCCCCAAAGTAAGGGAAGTTTTTGGAATTTTGCCCCAAAATAAGTGGAATTTTTGAGTTTTGCCCCAAAATAAGAAGAATTTCTGTCTTTTTGCCCCAACATATAGAGAATTTTTGCTTTTTGCCCCACAATTAGGGGAATTTCTGCAATTTTGCTCCAAAATACGGAGAATTTCTGCCTTTTTGCTTGAAAATAAGAAGAATGCATAACTTTTTACCATAAAAAAAGGAAATTTCTTCATTTTTGCTCCCAAATAAGGGAAATTTCTGCTTTTTTGCCTCTAAATAAGTGGAATTTCTGTCTTTTTTCACAAAAACAAACAGAATTTCTGTCTTTTTTGCCCCAAAATAAGGAAAAAATCTGACTTATTACCCTAAGGTAAGTGAAATTTCTTCAATTTTGCTTCAAAATAAGAGAAATTTCTGCCTTTTTGCCCCCAAATAAAGGGAATTTAAGCCTTTTTACTTCAAAATAAGAGGAATTTTTGCATTTTTCCCACAAAATATTAGTAATTTCTTCCTTTTTGCCACAAAATATAGAAAATTTCTGCCTTTTTTCCCTGAAATAAGTGAAATTTCTGCAATTTTGCCCGAAAATAAGTGAAATTTCTGGAATTTTGCCCCAAAATAAGGGAAATTTCTGCCTTTTTGCCCCAAATAAGGGGAATTTCAGCCTTTTTACCTCAAAATAAGGGGAATTTCTGCATTTTTGCCACAAAATATTAGGAATTTCTGCTTTTTTGCCCCAAAATAAGAAAATTTCTGCTTTTTTTCTGAAATAAGTGAAATTTCTGCAATTTTGCCCCAAAATAATTGAAATTTCTGCAATTTTGCCTCAAAAAAATGGAAATTTCTGGAATTTTGCCCCAAAATAAGGTGAATTTCTGAGTTTTGCCCCAAAATAAGGAGAATTTCTGTCTTTTGCCCCACAATTAGGGGAATTTCTGCAATTTTGCTTTAAAATACGAGGAAATTCTGCCTTTTTGCCCTAAAATAAGAAGAATGCATACCTTTTTGCCATTTATAAGGGAAATTTCCTCATTTTTGCTCCAGAAAAAGGGGAATTTCTGATTTTTGCCTCTAAATGAGTGGAATTTCTGTCTTTTTCCCCTAAATCTAAAGGAATTTCTGTTATTTTTGACACAAAAATAAGGAAAAATTCTGACTTATTACCCTAAGGTAAGTGAAATTTCTGCAATTTTGCCCCAAAATAAGGGAAATTTCTGCCTTTGCCCCCAAATAAGGGGAATTTCAGCCTTTCTACCTCAAAATACGGGTAATTTCTGCATATTTACCAAAAAATATTAGGAATTTCTGCCTTTTTGCCCCAAAATAAGGTAATTTTCTGCCTTTTTTCCCTGAAATAAGTTAAATTTCTGCAATTTTGCCCCAAAATAAGTGAAATTTCTGCAATTTTGCCTTAAAATAAGGGAAATTTCTAGAATTTTGGCCCAAAATAAGTGGAATTTCTGAGTTTTGCCCCAAAATAAGGAGAATTTCTGTCTTTTTGCCCTAACGTATAGGGATTTTCTCCCTTTTTGCCCCACAATTAGGGGAATTTCTGAAATTTTGCTCCAAAATACGGGGAATTTCTGCCTTTTTGCCCGAAAATAAGAGAATGCATACCTTTTTGCCATTAAAAAGGGAAATTTCTTCATTTTTGCTCCAAAATAAGGGGAATTTCTGCTTTTTTGCCTCTAAATAAGTGGAATTTCTGTCTTTTTCCAAAAAAACAAACAGAATTTCTGTCTTTTTTGCCCCAAAATAAGGAAAAATTCTGACTTATTACCCTAAGGTAAGTGAAATTTCTTCAATTTTGCTTCAAAATAAGAGAAATTTCTGCCTTTTTGCCCCCAAATAAGGGGAATTTCAGCATTTTACTTCAAAATAAGAGGAATTTTTGCATTTTTGCCACAAAATATTAGGAATTTCTTCTTTTTTGCCACAAAATAAAGAAAATTTCTGCCTTTTTTCCATGAAATAAGTGAAATTTCTGCAATTTTGCCCCAAAATAAGTGAAATTTCTGGAATTTTGCCCCAAAATAAGGGAAATTTCTGCCTTTTTGTTCCAAATAAGGGGAATTTCAGCCGTTTTACCTCAAAATAAGGGGAATTTCTGCATTTTTGCCACAAAAATTAGGAATTTCTGCTTTTTTGCCCCAAAATGAGAAATTTTCTGCTTTTTTTCTGAAATAAGTGAAATTTCTGCAATTTTGCCCCAAAATAATTGAAATTTCTGCAATTTTGCCTCAAAATAATAAAAATTTCTGTAATTTTGCCCCAAAATAAGGTGAATTTCTGAGTTTTGCCCCAAAATAAGTAGAATTTCTGTCTTTTTGCCCCACAATTAGGGGAATTTCTGCAATTTTGCTTTAAAATACGAGGAAATTCTGCCTTTTTGCCCAAAAATAAGAAGAATGCATACCTTTTTGCCATTAAAAAGGGAAATTTCTTCATTTTTGCTCCAGAAAAAGGGGAATTTCTGCTTTTTTGCCTCTAAATAAGTGGAATTTTTGTCTTTTTCCCCTAAAACAAAAGGAATTTCTGTTATGTTTGCCACAAAAATAAAGAAAATTTCTTATTTATTACCCCTAAATTAGTGAAATTTCTGCAATTTTGCCCCAAAATAAGGGAAATTTCTGCCTTTTTGCCCCCAAATAAGGGGAATTTCAGCCTTTCTACCTAAAAATAAGGGGAATTTCTGCATATTTACCACAAAATACTACGAATTTCTGCCTTTTTGCCCCAAAATAAGGTAATTTTCTGCCTTTTTTCCCTGAAATAAGTGAAATTTCTGCAATTTTGCCCCAAAATAAGTGAAATTTCTGCAATTTTGCCATAAAATAAGGGAAATTTCTGGAATTTTGGCCCAAAATAAGTGGAATTTCTGAGTTTTGCCCCAAAATAAGGAGAATTTCTGTCTTTTTGCCCTAAAGTATAGGGAATTTCTCCCTTTTTGCCCCACAATTAGGGAAATTTCTGAAATTTTGCTCCAAAATACGGGGAATTTCTGCCTTTTTGCCCGAGAATAAGAGAATGCATACCTTTTTGCCATTAAAAAGGGAAATTTCTTCATTTTTGCTCCAAAATAATGGGAATTTCTGTTTTTATGTGTCTAAATAAGTGGAATTTCTGTCTTTTTCCCCCAAAACAAAGAGAATTTCTGTCTTTTTTGCCCCAAAATAAGAAAATTTCTGATTTATTACCTTGAAATAAGTGAAATTTCTGCAATTTTGCCCCAAAATAAAGAATATTTCTGCCTTTTTGCCCCCAAGTAAGAGGAATTTCAGCCTTTTTACCTCAAAATGAGGGGAATTTCTGCATTTTTGCCACAAAATATTAGGAATTTCTGCATTTTGCTCCAAAATAAGGAAAATTTCTGCCTTTTTCCCCTGAAATAAGTAAAATTTCTGCAATTTTGCTCCAAAATAAGTGAAATTTCTGCAATTTTGCCCCAAAATAAGGGAAATTTCTGGAATTTTGCCCCAAAATAAGTGGAATTTCTGAGTTTTGCCCCAAAATAAGGAGAATTTCTGTCTTTTTGCCCTAACATATAGGGAATTCTGCCTATTTGCCCCACATTTAGGGGAATTTCTGCAATTTTGCTCCAAAATACGGGAAATTTCTGCCTTTTTGAACAAAAATAAGAAGAATGCATACTTTTTTGCCATAAAAAAGGGAAATTTCTTCATTTTTGCTCCAAAATAAGGAGAATTTCTGCATTTTGCCTCTAAATATGTGGATTTTCTGTCTTTTTCCCCCAAAACAAAAGGAATTTCTGTCTTTTTGGCCCCAAAATAAAAAAAATTTCTGACTTATTACCCTGAAGTAAGTGAAAATTCTGCAATTTTGCCCCAAAATAAGGGAAATTTCTGCCTTTTTGCTCCCAAAAAAGGGAAATTTCAGACTTTTTACCTCAAAATAATGGGAATTTCTGCATTTTTGCCACAAAGTATTAGGAATTTTTGCCTTTTTGCCCCAAAAATTAGAAAAATTTCTGCCTTTTTTCCCTGAAATAAGTGAAATTTCTGCAATTTTGCCCAAAAATAAGTGAAATTTCTGCAATTTTCCCAAAAATATGAGAAATTTCTGCAATTTTGCCCCAAAATATGGGAAATTTCTGGAATTTTGCCCCAAAATAAGTGGAATTTCTGAGTTTTGCCTCAAAATAAGGAGAATTTCTGTCTTTTTGCCCTAACATATAGCGAATTTCTCCTTTTTGCCCCACAATTAGGGGAATTTCTGCAATTTTGCTCCAAAATACGGGGAATTTCTGCCTTTTTGCCCGAAAATAAGAAGAATGCATACCTTTTTGCCATAAAAAGGGGAAATTTCTTCATTTTTGCTCCAAAATAAGGGGAATTTCTGCTTATTTGCCTCTAAATAAGTGGAATTTCTGTCTTTTTTCCTCAAAACAAAGGGAATTTCTGTCTTTTTTGCCCCAAAATAAAGAAAAATTCTGACTTATTACCCTGAAGTAAGTGAAATTTCTGCAATTTTTCCCCAAAATATGGGAAATTTCTGCATTTTTGCCCCCAAATAAGAAAAATTTCAGCTATTTTACCTCAAAATAAGAGGAATTTCTACATTTTTGCCACAAAATATTAGGAATTTCTGCCTTTTTGTTCTGAAATAAGGAAAATTTCTTCTTTTTTCCATGAAATAAGTGAAATTTCTGCAATTTTGCAAAAAATAAGTGAAATTTCTGCAATTTTGCAAAAAATAAGTGAAATTTTGCAATTTTGCCCCAAAATAAGGGAAATTTCTGGAATTTTGCCCCAAAATAAGTGGAATTTCTGAGTTTTGCCCCAAAATAAGGAGAATTTCTGCTTTTTGCCCCACAATTAGGGGGATTTCTGCAATTTTGCTCCAAAATACGGAGAATTTCTGTTTTTTTGCCCGAAAATAAGGAGAATGCATACCTTTTTGCCATAAAAAAGGAAATGTCTTCATTTTTGCTCCAAAATAAGGGGAATTTCTGCTTTTTTGCCTCTGAATAAGTGGAATTTCTGTCTTTTGGCCCCAAAATAAGAAAAATTTCTGCCTTTTTCCCTAAAATAAGTGAAATTTCTGCAATTTTGCCTCAAAATAAGTGAAATTTCTGCAATTTTGCCCCAAAATAAGGGAAATTTCTGGAATTTTGCCACAAAATAAGTGGAATTTCTGAGTTTGGCCTCAAAATAAGGAGAATTTCTGTCTTTTTGCCCTAACATATAGGGAATTTCTGCTTTTTGCCCCACAATTAGGGGAATTTCTGCAATTATGCTCTAAAATACGGGGATTTCTGCCTTTTTGCCCGAAAATAAGAAGAATGCATACCTTTTTGCCATAAAAAAGGGAAATTTCTTCATTTTTGCTCCAAAATAATGGGAATTTCTGCTTTTTTGCCTCTAAATAGGTGGAATGTCTATATTTTTCCCCCAAAACAAAGGGAATTTTTGTCTTTTTTGCCCCAACATAAAGAAAAATTCTGACTTATTACCCTGAAGTAAGTGAAATTTCTTCAATTTTTCCCCAAAATATGGGAAATTTCTGCATTTTTGCCCCCAAATAAGAGGAATTTCAGCCTTTTTACCTCAAAATAAAGGGAATTTCTACATTTTTGCCACAAAATATTAGGAATTTCTGCCTTTTTGCCCTGAAATAAGGAAAATTTCTGCCTTTTTTCCATGAAATAAGTGAAATTTCTGCAATTTTGCAAAAAATAAGTGAAATTTCTGCAATTTTGCCCAAAATTAAGGGAAATTTCTGCAATTATGCCCCAAAATAAGGGAAATTTCTGGAATTTTGCCCCAAAATAAGTGGAATTTCTTAGTTTTGCCCCAAAATAAGGAGAATTTCTGCTTTTTGCCCCACAATTAAGGGGATTTCTGCAATTTTGCTCCATATACGGGGAATATCTGCCTTTTTGTCCGAAAATAAGGAGAATGCATACTTTTTTGCCATAAAAAAGGGAAATGTCTTCATTTTTGCTCCAAAATAAGGGGAATTTCTGCTTTTTGCCTCTAAATAAGTGGAATTTCTGTCTTTTTCTTCCAAAACAAAGGTTATTCATATCTTTTTGCCCCAAAATAGGAAAAATTTCTGACTTATTATCCTTAAATAAGTGAAATTTCTGCAATTTTGCCCCAAAATAAGGGAAATTTCTGGATTTTTACCCCAAAATTTGTGGAATTTCTGAGTTTTGCCCCAAAATAAGGAGAATTTTTGTCTTTTGGCCCCAACATATAGGAAATTTCAGCCTTTTTGCCCCACAATTAAGGCAATTTCTGCAATTTTGCTCCAAATTACGGGGAATTTCTGCCTTTTTGCCCGAAAATAAGAAGAATGCATATATTTTTGCCATAAAAAAGGGAAATTTCTTCATTTTTGCTCCAAAATAAAGAAAATTTCTGCTTTTATGCGTCTAAATAAGTGGAATTTCTGTCTTTTTCCCCCAAAACAAAGAGAATTTCTGTCTTTTTTGCCCCAAAATCAGAAAATTTCTGATTTATTACCTTGAAATAAGTGAAATTTCTGCAATTTTGCCCCAAAATAAAGAAAATTTCTGCCTTTTTGCCCCCCAAAAAGGAGAAATTCAGCCTTTTTACCTCAAAATGAGGGGAATTTCTGCATTTTTGCCACAAAATACTAGGAATTTCTGCATTTTGCTCTAAAATAAGGAAAATTTCTGACTTTTTCCCCTGAAATAAGTGAAATTTCTGCAATTTTGCTCCAAAATAAGTGAAATTTCTGCAATTTTGCCCCAAAATAAGGGAAATTTCTGGAATTTTGCCCTAAAATAAGTGTAATTTCTGAGTTTTGCCCCAAAATAAGGAGAATTTCTGTCTTTTTGCCCTAACATATAGGGAATTCTGCCTTTTTGCCCCACATTTAGGGGAATTTCTGCAATTTTGCTCCAAAATACAAGGAATTTCTGCCTTTTTGAACGAAAATAAGAAGAATGCATACCTTTTTGCCATAAAAAGGGAAATTTCTTCATTTTTGCTCCAAAATAAGAAGAATTTCTGCATTTTGCCTCTAAATAAGTGGAATTTCTGTCTTTTTCCCCCAAAACAAAGGGAATTTCTTTTTTTTGCCCCAAAATAAAGAAAAATTCTGACTTATTACCCTGAAGTAAGTGAAATTTCTGCAATTTTTCCCCAAAATATGGGAAATTTCTGCATTTTTGCTCCCAAATAAGAGGAATTTCAGCCTTTTTACCTCAAAATAAGGGGAATTTCTACATTTTTGCCACAAAATATTAGGAATTTTTGCCTTTTTGCTCTGAAATAAGGAAAATTTCTGCCTTTTTTCCATGAAATAAGTGAAATTTCTGCAATTTTGCAAAAAATAAGTGAAATTTCTGCAATTTTACCAAAAATAAGGGAAATTTCTGCAATTTTGCCCCAAAATAATGGAAATTTCTGAAATTTTGCCCCAAAATAAGTGGAATTTCTGAGTTTTGCCCCAAAATAAGGAGAATTTCTGCTTTTTGCCCCACAATTAGGGGGATTTCTGCAATTTTGCTCCAAAATACGGGGAATTTCTGCCTTTTTGCCCGAAAATAAAGAGAATGCATACCTTTTGCCATAAAAAAGGGAAATGTCTTCATTTTTGCTCCAAAATAATGGGAATTTCTGCTTTTTTGCCTCTAAATAAGTGGAATTTCTGTCTTTTTCTTCCAAAACAAAGGTTATTCATATCTTTTTGCCCCAAAATGGGAAAAAAATTTCTGACTTATTATCCTTATATAAGTGAAATTTCTGCAATTTTGCCCCAAAATAAGGGAAATTTCTGGATTTTTGCCCCAAAATTTGTGGAATTTCTGAGTTTTGCCCCAAAATAAGGAGAATTTCTGTCTTTTGGCCCCAACATATAGGGAATATCAGCCTTTTTGCCCCACAATTAAGGCAATTTCTGCAATTTTGCTCCAAATTACGGGGAATTTCTGCCTTTTTGCCCGAAAATAAGAAGAATGCATATATTTTTGCCATAAAAAAGGGAAATTTCTTCATTTTTGCTCCAAAATAAAGAAAATTTCTGCTTTTATGTGTCTAAATAAGTGGAATTTCTGTCTTTTTCCCCCAAAACAAAGAGAATTTCTGTCTTTTTTTTCCCCAAAATAAGAAAATTTCTGATTTATTACCTTGAAATAAGTGAAATTTCTGCAATTTTGCCCCAAAATAAAGAAAATTTCTGCCTTTTTGCCCCCAAATAAGTGGAATTTCAGCCTTTTTACCTCAAAATGAGGGGAATTTCTGCATTTTTGCCACAAAATATTAGGAATTTCTGCATTTTGCTCCAAAATAAGGAAAATTTCTGCCTTTTTCCCCTGAAATAAGTGAAATTTCTGCAATTTTGCCCCAAAATAAGTGAAATTTCTGCAATTTTGCCCCAAAATAAGGGAAATTTCTGGAATTTTGCCCCAAAATAAGTGGAATTTCTGAGTTTTGCACCAAAATAAGGAGAATTTCTGTCTTTTTGCCCTAACATATAGGGAATTCTGCCTTTTTGCCCCACATTTAGGGGAATTTCTGCAATTTTGCTCCAAAATACAAGGAATTTCTGCCTTTTTGAACGAAAATAAGAAGAATGCATACCTTTTTGCCATAAAAAGGGAAATTTCTTCATTTTTGCTCCAAAATAAGGGGAATTTCTGCATTTTGCCTCTAAATAAGTGGAATTTCTGTCTTTTTCCCCCAAAACAAAGGGAATTTCTTTTTTTTGCCCCAAAATAAAGAAAAATTCTGACTTATTACCCTGAAGTAAGTGAAATTTCTGAAAATTTTCCCCAAAATATGGGAAATTTCTGCATTTTTGCCCCCAAATAAGAGGAATTTCAGCCTTTTTACCTCAAAATAAGGGGAATTTCTACATTTTTGCCACAAAATATTAGGAATTTTTGCCTTTTTGCCCTGAAATAAGGAAAATTTCTGCCTTTTTTCCATGAAATAAGTGAAATTTCTGCAATTTTGCAAAAAATAAGTGAAATTTCTGCAATTTTGCCCAAAAATAAGGGAAATTTCTGCAATTTTGCCCCAAAATAAGGGAAATTTCTGGAATTTTGCCCAAAATAAGTGGAATTTCTGAGTTTTGCCCCAAAATAAGGAGAATTTCTGCTTTTTGCCCCACAATTAGGGGGATTTCTGCAATTTTGCTCCAAAATACGGGGAATTTCTGCCTTTTTGCACGAAAATAAGGAGAATGCATAACTTTTTGCCATAAAAAAGGGAAATGTCTTCATTTTTGCTCCAAAATAATGGGAATTTCTGCTTTTTTGCCTCTAAATAAGTGGAATTTCTGTCTTTTTCTTCCAAAACAAAGGTTATTCATATCTTTTTGCCCCAAAATGGGAAAAAATTTCTGACTTATTATTCTTAAATAAGTGAAATTTCTGCAATTTTGCCCCAAAATAAGGGAAATTTCTGGATTTTTGCCCCAAAATTTGTGGAATTTCTGAGTTTTGCCCCAAAAAAGGAGAATTTCTGTCTTTTGGCCCCAACATATAGGGAATATCAGCCTTTTTCCCCACAATTAAGGCAATTTCTGCAATTTTGCTCCAAATTACAGGGAATTTTTGCCTTTTTGCCCGAAAATAAGAAGAATGCATATATTTTTGCCATAAAAAAGGGAAATTTCTTCATTTTTGCTCCAAAATAAAAAAAATTTCTGCTTTTATGCGTCTAAATAAGTGGAATTTCTGTCTTTTTCCCCCAAAACAAAGAGAATTTCTGTCTTTTTTTGCCCCAAAATAAGAAAATTTCTGATTTATTACCTTGAAATAAGTGAAATTTCTGCAATTTTGCCCCAAAATAAAGAAAATTTCTGCCTTTTTGCCCCCAAATAAGGGGAATTTCAGCCTTTTTACCTCAAAATGTGGGGAATTTCTGCATTTTTGCCACAAAATATTAGGAATTTCTGCATTTTGCTCCAAAATAAGAAAAATTTCTGCCTTTTTCCCCTGAAATAAGTGAAATTTCTGCAATTTTGCCCCAAAATAAGTGAAATTTCTGCAATTTTGCCCCAAAATAAGTGAAATTTCTGCAATTTTGCCCCAAAATAAGTGAAATTTCTGCAATTAGCCCCAAAATAAGGGAAATTTCTGGAATTTTGCCCCAATATAAGTGGAATTTCTGAGTTTTGCCCCAAAATAAGGAGAATTTCTGTCTTTTTGCCCTAACATATAGGGAATTCTGCCTTTTTGCCCCACATTTAGGGGAATTTCTGCAATTTTGCTTCAAAATACGGGGAATTTCTTCCTTTTTGAACAAAAATAAGAAGAATGCATACCTTTTTGCCATAAAAAAGGGAAATTTCTTCATTTTTGCTCCAAAATAAGGGGAATTTCTGCATTTTGCCTCTAAATAAGTGGAATTTCTGTCTTTTTCCCCCAAAACAAAGGGAATTTCTGTCTTTTTTGCCCCAAAATAATGAAAAATTCTGACTTATTACCCTGAAGTAAGTGAAATTTCTGCAATTTTTCTCCAAAATATGGGAAATTTCTGCATTTTTGCTTCCAAATAAGAGGAATTTCAGCCTTTTTACCTCAAAATAAGGGGAATTTCTAAATTTTTGCCACAAAACATTAGGAATTTTTGTCTTTTTGCCCTGAACTAAGGAAAATTTCTGCCTTTTTTCCATGAAATAAGTGAAATTTCTGCAATTTTGCAAAAAATAAGTGAAATTTCTGCAATTTTGCCCAAAAATAAGGGAAATTTCTGCAATTTTGCCCTAAAATAAGGAAAATTTCTGGAATTTTGCCCCAACATAAGAGGAATTTCTGAGTTTTTCCCCAAAATAAGGAGAATTTCTGCTTTTTGCCCCACAAATAGCGGGATTTCTGCAATTTTGCTCCAAAATACGGGGAATTTCTGCCTTTTTGCCCGAAAATAAGGAGAATGCATACCTTTTTGCCATAAAAAAGGGAAATGTCTTCATTTTTGCTCCAAAATAAGGGGAATTTTTGCTTTTTTGCCTCTAAATAAGTGGAATTTCTGTCTTTTTCTTCCAAAACAAAGGTTATTCATATCTTTTTGCCACAAAATAGGAAAAATTTCTGACATATTATCCGTAAATAAGTGAAATTTCTGCAATTTTGCCCCAAAATAAGGGAAATTTCTGGATTTTTGCCCCAAAATTTGTGGAATTTCTGAGTTTTGCCCCAAAATAAGGAGAATTTCTGTCTTTTGGCCCCAACATATAGGGAATATCAGCCTTTTTGCCCCACAATTAAGGCAATTTCTGCAATTTTGCTCCAAATTACGGGGAATTTTTGCCTTTTTGCCCGAAAATAAGAAGAATGCATATATTTTTGCCATAAAAAAGGGAAATTTCTTCATTTTTGCTCCAAAATAAAGAAAATTTCTGCTTTTATGAGTCTAAATAAGTGGAATTTCTTTCTTTTTCCCCCAAAACAAAGAGAATTTCTGTCTTTTTTTGCCCCAAAATAAGAAAATTTCTGATTTATTACCTTGAAATAAGTGAAATTTCTGCAATTTTGCCCCAAAATAAAGAAAATTTCTGCCTTTTTGCCCCCAAATAAGGGGAATTTCAGCCTTTTTACCTCAAAATGAGGGGAAATTCTGCATTTTTGCCACAAAATATTAGGAATTTCTGCATTTTGCTCCAAAATAAGGAAAATTTCTGCCTTTTTCCCCTGAAATAAGTGAAATTTCTGCAATTTTGCCCCCAAATAAGTGAAATTTCTGCAATTTTGCCCCAAAATAAGTGAAATTTCTGCAATTTTGCCCCAAAATAAGTGAAATTTCTGCAATTTTGCCCCAAAATAAGGGAAATTTCTGGAATTTTGCCCCAATATAAGTGGAATTTCTGAGTTTTGCCCCAAAATAAGGAGAATTTTTGTCTTTTTGCCCTAACATATAGGGAATTCTGCCTTTTTGCCCCACATTTAGGGGAATTTCTGCAATTTTGCTCCAAAATACGGGGAATTTCTTCCTTTTTGAACAAAAATAAGAAGAATGCAGACCTTTTTGCCATAAAAAAGGGAAATTTCTTCATTTTTGCTCCAAAATAAGGGGAATTTCTGCATTTTGCCTCTAAATATGTGGAATTTCTGTCTTTTTCCCCCAAAACAAAGGGAATTTCTGTCTTTTTGGCCCCAAAATAAAAAAATTCTGATTTATTACCCTTAAGTAAGTGAAAATTCTGCAATTTTGCCCCAAAATAAGGGAAATTTCTGCCTTTTTGCTCCCAAAAAAGGGGAATTTCAGAATTTTTACCTCAAAATAATGGGAATTTCTGCATTTTTGCCACAAAATATTTGGAATTTCTGCCTTTTTGCCCCAAAAATTAGAAAAATTTCTGCCTTTTTTCCCTGAAATAAGTGAAATTTCTGCAATTTTGCCCAAAAATAAGTGAAATTTCTGCAATTTTGCCCAAAAATATAGGAAATTTCTGTAATTTTGCCCCAAGATAAGGGAAATTTCTGGAATTTTGCCCCAAAATAAGTGGAATTTCTGAGTTTTGCCTCAAAATAAGGAGAATTTCTGTCTTTTTGCCCTAACATATAGGGAATTTCTGCTTTTTGCCCCACAATTAGGGGAATTTCTGCAATTTTACTCCAAAATACGGGGAATTTCTGCCTTTTTGCCCGAAAATAAGAAGAATGCATACCTTTTTGCCATAAAAAAGGGAAATTTCTTCATTTTTGCTCCAAAATAAGGGGAATTTCTGCTTTTTTGCCTCTAAATAAGTGGAATTTCTCTTTTTTTCCCCCAAAACAAAGGGAATTTCTCTCTTTTTCGCCCCAAAATAAAGAAAAATTCTGACTTATTACCGTGAAGTAAGTGAAATTTCTGGAATTATTCCCCAAAATATGGGAAATTTCTGCATTTTTGCCCCCAAATAAGAGGAATTTCAGCCTTTTTACCTCAAAATAAGGGGAATTTCTACATTTTTGCGACAAAATATTAGGAATTTCTGTCTTTTTGCCCTGAAATAAGGAAAATTTCTGCCTTTTTTCCATGAAATAAGTGAAATTTCTGCAATTTTGCAAAAAATAAGTGAAATTTCTGCAATTTTGCCCAAAAATAAGGGAAATTTCTGCAATTTTGCCCCAAAATATGGGAAATTTCTGGAATTTTGCCCCAAAATAAGTGGAATTTCTGATTTTGCCCCAAAATAAGGAGAATTTCTGCTTTTTGCTCCACAATTAGGGGGATTTCTGCAATTTTGCTCCAAAATACGGGGAATTTCTGCCTTTTTGCCCGAAAATAAGGAGAATGCATACCTTTTTGCCATAAAAAAGGGAAATGTCTTCATTTTTGCTCCAAAATAAGGGGAATTTTTGCTTTTTTGCCTCTAAATAAGTGGAATTTCTGTCTTTTTCTTCCAACACAAAGGTTATTCATATCTTTTTGCCCCAAAATAGGAAAAATTTCTGACATATTATCCGTAAATAAGTGAAATTTCTGCAATTTTGCCCCAAAATAAGGGAAATTTCTGGATTTTTGCCCCAAAATTTGTGGAATTTCTGAGTTTTGCCCCAAAATAAGGAGAATTTCTGTCTTTTGGCCCCAACATATAGGGAATTTCAGCCTTTTTGCCCCACAATTAAGGCAATTTCTGCAATTTTGCTCCAAATTACGGGGAATTTCTGCCTTTTTGCCCGAAAATAAGAAGAATGCATATATTTTTGCCATAAAAAATGGAAATTTCTTCATTTTTGCTCCAAAATAAAGAAAATTTCTGCTTTTATGCGTCTAAATAAGTGGAATTTCTGTCTTTTTCCCCCAAAACAAAGAGAATTTCTGTCTTTTTTGCCCCAAAATAAGAAAATTTCTGATTTATTACCTTGAAATAAGTGAAATTTCTGCAATTTTGCCCCAAAATAAAGAAAATTTCTGCCTTTTTGCCCCCAAATAAGGGGAATTTCAGCCTTTTTACCTCAAAATGAGGGGAATTTCTACATTTTTGCCACAAAATATTAGGAATTTCTGCATTTTGCTCCAAAATAAGGAAAATTTCTGCATTTTTCCCCTGAAATAAGTGAAATTTCTGCAATTTTGCACCAAAATAAGTGAAATTTCTGCAATTTTGCCTCAAAATAAGTGAAATTTCTGCAATTTTGCCCCAAAATAAGTGAAATTTCTGCAATTTTGCCCCAAAATAAGGGAAATTTCTGGAATTTTTCCCCAATATAAGTGGAATTTCTGAGTTTTGCCCCAAAATAAGGAGAATTTCTGTCTTTTTGCCCTAACATTTAGGGGAATTTCTGCAATTTTGCTCCAAAATACGGGGAATTTCTTCCTTTTTGAACAAAAATAAGAAGAATGCATAACTTTTTGCCATAAAAAAGGGAAATTTCTTCATTTTTGCTCCAAAATAAGGGGAATTTCTGCATTTTGCCTCTAAATAAGTGGAAATTCTGTCTTTTTCCCCCAAAGCAAAGGGAATTTCTGTCTTTTTTGCCCCAAAATAAAGAAAAATTCTGACTTATTACCCTGAAGTAAGTGAAATTTCTGCAATTTTTCTCCAAAATATGCGAAATTTCTGCATTTTTGCCCCCAAATAAAAGGAATTTCAGCCTTTTTACCTCAAAATAAGGGGAATTTCTACATTTTTGCCACAAAATATTAGGAATTTCTGTCTTTTTGCCCTGAACTAAGGAAAATTTCTGCCTTTTTTCCATGAAATAAGTGAAATTTCTGCAATTTTGCAAAAAATAAGTGAAATTTCTGCAATTTTGCCCAAAAATAAGGGAAATTTCTGCAATTTTGCCCTAAAATAAGGAAAATTTCTGGAATTTTGCCCCAACATAAGAGGAATTTCTGAGTTTTGCCCCAAAATAAGGAGAATTTCTGCTTTTTGCCCCACAAATAGCGGGATTTCTGCAATTTTGCTCCAAAATACGGGGAATTTCTGCCTTTTTGCCCGAAAATAAGGAGAATGCATACCTTTTTGCCATAAAAAAGGGAAATGTCTTCATTTTTGCTCCAAAATAAGGGGAATTTTTGCTTTTTTGCCTCTAAATAAGTGGAATTTCTGTCTTTTTCTTCCAACACAAAGGTTATTCATATCTTTTTGCCCCAAAATAGGAAAAATTTCTGACATATTATCCGTAAATAAGTGAAATTTCTGCAATTTTGCCCCAAAATAAGGGAAATTTCTGGATTTTTGCCCCAAAATTTGTGGAATTTCTGAGTTTTGCCCCAAAATAAGGAGAATTTCTGTCTTTTGGCCCCAACATATAGGGAATTTCAGCCTTTTTGCCCCACAATTAAGGCAATTTCTGCAATTTTGCTCCAAATTACGGGGAATTTCTGCCTTTTTGCCCGAAAATAAGAAGAATGCATATATTTTTGCCATAAAAAATGGAAATTTCTTCATTTTTGCTCCAAAATAAAGAAAATTTCTGCTTTTATGCGTCTAAATAAGTGGAATTTCTGTCTTTTTCCCCCAAAACAAAGAGAATTTCTGTCTTTTTTGCCCCAAAATAAGAAAATTTCTGATTTATTACCTTGAAATAAGTGAAATTTCTGCAATTTTGCCCCAAAATAAAGAAAATTTCTGCCTTTTTGCCCCCAAATAAGTGGAATTTTAGCCTTTTTACCTCAAAATGAGGGGAATTTCTGCATTTTTGCCACAAAATATTAGGAATTTGTGCATTTTGCTCCAAAATAAGGAAAATTTCTGTTTTTTTCCCCTGAAATAAGTGAAATTTCTGCAATTTTGCCCCAAAATAAGTGAAATTTCTGCAATTTTGCCCCAAAATAAGGGAAATTTCTGGAATTTTGCCCCAAAATAAGTGGAATTTCTGAGTTTTGCCCCAAAATAAAGAGAATTTCTGTCTTTTTGCCCTAACATATAGGGAATTCTGCCTTTTTGCCCCACATTTAGGGGAATTTCTGCAATTTTGCTCCAAAATACAAGGAATTTCTGCCTTTTTGAATGAAAATAAGAAGAATGCATACCTTTTTGCCATAAAAAGGGAAATTTCTTCATTTTTGCTCCAAAATAAGGGGAATTTCTGCATTTTGCCTCTAAATAAGTGGAATTTCTGTCTTTTTCCCCCAAAACAAAGGGAATTTTTTTTTTCCCCCAAAATAAAGAAAAATTCTGACTTATTACCCTGAAGTAAGTGAAATTTCTGAAATTTTTCCCCAAAATATGGGAAATTTCTGCTTTTTTGCCCCCAAATAAGAGGAATTTCAGCCTTTTTACCTCAAAATAAGGGGAATTTCTACATTTTTGCCACAAAATATTAGGAATTTTTGCCTTTTTGCCATGAAATAAGGAAAATTTCTGCCTTTTTTCCATGAAATAAGTGAAATTTCAGCAATTTTGCAAAAAATAAGTGAAATTTCTGCAATTTTGCCCAAAAATAAGGGAAATTTCTGCAATTTTGCCCCAAAATAAGGGAAATTTCTGGAATTTTGCCCCAAAATAAGTGGAATTTCTGAGTTTTGCCCCAAAATTAGGAGAATTTCTGCTTTTTGCCCCACAATTAGGGGGATTTCTGCAATTTTGCTCCAAAATACGGGGAATTTCTGCATTTTTGCCCGAAAATAAGGAGAATGCATAACTTTTTGCCATAAAAAAGGGAAATGTCTTCATTTTTGCTCCAAAATAATGGGAATTTCTGCTTTTTTGCCTCTAAATAAGTGGAATTTCTGTCTTTTTCTTCCAAAACAAAGGTTATTCATATCTTTTTGCCCCAAAATGGGAAAAAATTTCTGACTTATTATCCTTAAATAAGTGAAATTTCTGCAATTTTGCCCCAAAATAAGGGAAATTTCTGGATTTTTGCCCCAAAATTTGTGGAATTTCTGAGTTTTGCCCCAAAATAAGGAGAATTTCTGTCTTTTGGCCCCAACATATAGGGAATATCAGCCTTTTTGCCCCACAATTAAGGCAATTTCTGCAATTTTGCTCCAAATTACGGGGAATTTTTGCCTTTTTGCCCGAAAATAAGAAGAATGCATATATTTTTGCCATAAAAAAGGGAAATTTCTTCATTTTTGCTCCAAAATAAAGAAAATTTCTGCTTTTATGCGTCTAAATAAGTGGAATTTCTGTCTTTTTCCCCCAAAACAAAGAGAATTTCTGTCTTTTTTTGCCCCAAAATAAGAAAATTTCTGATTTATTACCTTGAAATAAGTGAAATTTCTGCAATTTTGCCCCAAAATAAAGAAACTTTCTGCCTTTTTGCCCCCAAATAAGGGGAATTTCAACCTTTTTACCTCAAAATGAGGGGAATTTCTGCATTTTTGCCACAAAATATTAGGAATTTCTGCATTTTGCTACAAAATAAGGAAAATTTCTGCCTTTTTCCCCTGAAATAAGTGAAATTTCTGCAATTTTGCCCCAAAATAAGTGAAATTTCTGCAATTTTGCCCCAAAATAAGTGAAATTTCTGCAATTTTGCCCCAAAATAAGTGAAATTTCTGCAATTTTGCCCCAAAATAAGGGAAATTTCTGGAATTTTGCCCCAATATAAGTGGAATTTCTGAGTTTTGCCCCAAAATAAGGAGAATTTCTTTCTTTTTGCCCTAACATATAGGGAATTCTGCCTTTTTGCCCCACATTTAGGGGAATTTCTGCAATTTTGCTCCAAAATACGGGGAATTTCTTCCTTTTTGAACAAAAATATGAAGAATGCATACCTTTTTGCCATAAATAAGGGAAATTTCTTCATTTTTGCTCCAAAATAAGGGGAATTTCTGCATTTTGCCTCTAAATAAGTGGAATTTCTGTCTTTTTCCCCCAAAACAAAGGGAATTTCTGTTTTTTTTGCCCCAAAATAAAGAAAAATTCTGACTAATTACCCTGAAGTAAGTGAAATTTCTGCAATTTTTCTCCAAAATATGGGAAATTTCTGCATTTTTGCCCCCAAATAAAAGGAATTTCAGCCTTTTTACCTCAAAATAAGGGGAATTTCTACATTTTTGCCACAAAATATTAGGAATTTCTGTCTTTTTGCCCTGAACTAAGGAAAATTTCTGCCTTTTTTCCATGAAATAAGTGAAATTTCTGCAATTTTGCAAAAAATAAGTGAAATTTCTGCAATTTTGCCCAAAAATAAGGGAAATTTCTGCAATTTTGCCCTAAAATAAGGAAAATTTCTGGAATTTTGCCCCAACATAAGAGGAATTTCTGAGTTTTGCCCCAAAATAAGGAGAATTTCTGCTTTTTGCCCCACAAATAGCGGGATTTCTGCAATTTTGCTCCAAAATACGGGGAATTTCTGCCTTTTTGCCCGAAAATAAGGAGAATGCATACCTTTTTGCCATAAAAAAGGGAAATGTCTTCATTTTTGCTCCAAAATAAGGGGAATTTTTGCTTTTTTGCCTCTAAATAAGTGGAATTTCTGTCTTTTTCTTCCAACACAAAGGTTATTCATATCTTTTTGCCCCAAAATAGGAAAAATTTCTGACATATTATCCGTAAATAAGTGAAATTTCTGCAATTTTGCCCCAAAATAAGGGAAATTTCTGGATTTTTGCCCCAAAATTTGTGGAATTTCTGAGTTTTGCCCCAAAATAAGGAGAATTTCTGTCTTTTGGCCCCAACATATAGGGAATTTCAGCCTTTTTGCCCCACAATTAAGGCAATTTCTGCAATTTTGCTCCAAATTACGGGGAATTTCTGCCTTTTTGCCCGAAAATAAGAAGAATGCATATATTTTTGCCATAAAAAATGGAAATTTCTTCATTTTTGCTCCAAAATAAAGAAAATTTCTGCTTTTATGCGTCTAAATAAGTGGAATTTCTGTCTTTTTCCCCCAAAACAAAGAGAATTTCTGTCTTTTTTGCCCCAAAATAAGAAAATTTCTGATTTATTACCTTGAAATAAGTGAAATTTCTGCAATTTTGCCCCAAAATAAAGAAAATTTCTGCCTTTTTGCCCCCAAATAAGTGGAATTTTAGCCTTTTTACCTCAAAATGAGGGGAATTTCTGCATTTTTGCCACAAAATATTAGGAATTTCTGCATTTTGCTCCAAAATAAGGAAAATTTCTCTTTTTTTCCCCTGAAATAATGAAATTTCTGCAATTTTGCCCCCAAATAAGTGAAATTTCTGCAATTTTGCCCCAAAATAAGGGAAATTTCTGGAATTTTGCCCCAAAATAAGTGGAATTTCTGAGTTTTGCCCCAAAATAAGGAGAATTTCTGTCTTTTTGCCCTAACATATAGGGAATTCTGCCTTTTTGCCCCACATTTAGGGGAATTTCTGCAATTTTGCTCCAAAATACAAGGAATTTCTGCCTTTTTGAACGAAAATAAGAAGAATGCATACCTTTTTGCCATAAAAAGGGAAATTTCTTCATTTTTGCTCCAAAATAAGGGGAATTTCTGCATTTTGCCTCTAAATAAGTGGAATTTCTGTCTTTTTCCCCCAAAACAAAGGGAATTTTTTTTTTGCCCCAAAATAAAGAAAAATTCTGACTTATTACCCTGAAGTAAGTGAAATTTCTGAAATTTTTCCCCAAAATATGGGAAATTTCTGCATTTTTGCCCCCAAATAAGAGGAATTTCAGCCTTTTTACCTCAAAATAAGGGGAATTTCTACATTTTTGCCACAAAATATTAGGAATTTTTGCCTTTTTGCCCTGAAATAAGGAAAATTTCTGCCTTTTTTTCCATGAAATAAGTGAAATTTCTGCAATTTTGCCCAAAAATAAGGGAAATTTCTGCAATTTTGCCCCAAAATAAGGGAAATTTCTGGAATTTTGCCCCAAAATAAGTGGAATTTCTGAGTTTTGCCCCAAAATAAGGAGAATTTCTGCTTTTTGCCCCACAATTAGGGGGATTTCTGCAATTTTGCTCCAAAATACGGGGAATTTCTGCATTTTTGCCCGAAAATAAGGAGAATGCATAACTTTTTGCCATAAAAAAGGGAAATGTCTTCATTTTTGCTCCAAAATAATGGGAATTTCTGCTTTTTTGCCTCTAAATAAGTGGAATTTCTGTCTTTTTCTTCCAAAACAAAGGTTATTCATATCTTTTTGCCCCAAAATGGGAAAAAATTTCTGACTTATTATCCTTAAATAAGTGAAATTTCTGCAATTTTGCCCCAAAATAAGGGAAATTTCTGGATTTTTGCCCCAAAATTTGTGGAATTTCTGAGTTTTGCCCCAAAATAAGGAGAAATTCTGTCTTTTGGCCCCAACATATAGGGAATATCAGCCTTTTTTCCCCACAATTAAGGCAATTTCTGCAATTTTGCTCCAAATTACGGGGAATTTTCGCCTTTTTGCCCGAAAATAAGAAGAATGCATATATTTTTGCCATAAAAAAGGGAAATTTCTTCATTTTTGCTCCAAAATAAAGAAAATTTCTGCTTTTATGCGTCTAAATAAGTGGAATTTCTGTCTTTTTCCCCCAAAACAAAGAGAATTTCTGTCTTTTTTTGCCCCAAAATAAGAAAATTTCTGATTTATTACCTTGAAATAAGTGAAATTTCTGCAATTTTGCCCCAAAATAAAGAAAATTTCTGCCTTTTTGCCCCCAAATAAGGGGAATTTCAGCCTTTTTACCTCAAAATGAGAGGAATTTCTGCATTTTTGCCACAAAATATTAGGCATTTCTGCATTTTGCTCCAAAATAAGAAAAATTTCTGCCTTTTTCCCCTGAAATAAGTGAAATTTCTGCAATTTTGCCCCAAAATAAGTGAAATTTCTGCAATTTTGCCCAAAAATATAGGAAATTTCTGCAATTTTGCCCCAAGATAAGGGAAATTTCTGGAATTTTGCCCCAAAATAAGTGGAATTTCTGAGTTTTGCCTCAAAATAAGGAGAATTTCTGTCTTTTTGCCCTAACATATAGGGAATTTCTGCTTTTTGCCCCACAATTAGGGGAATTTCTGCAATTTTGCTCCAAAATACGGGGAATTTCTGCCTTTTTGCCCGAAAATAAGAAGAATGCATACCTTTTTGCCATAAAAAAGGGAAATTTTTTCATTTTTGCTCCAAAATAAGGGGAATTTCTGCATTTTGCCTCTAAATAAGTGGAATTTCTGTCTTTTTCCCCCAAAACAAAGGGAATTTCTGTCTTTTTTGCCCCAAAATAAAGAAAAATTCTGACTTATTACCCTGAAGTAAGTGAAATTTCTGCAATTTTTCCCCAAAATATGGGAAATTTCTGCATTTTTGCCCCCAAATAAGAGGAATTTCAGCCTTTTTACCTCAAAATAAAGGGAATTTCTACATTTTTGCCACAAAATATTAGGAATTTCTGTCTTTTTGCCCCGAAATAAGGAAAATTTCTGCCTTTTTTCCATGAAATAAGTGAAATTTCTGCAATTTTGCAAAAAATAAGTGAAATTTCTGCAATTTTGCCCAAAAATAAGGGAAATTTCTGCAATTTTGCCCCAAAATAAGGGAAATTTCTGGAATTTTGCCCCAAAATAAGTGGAATTTCTGAGTTTTGCCCCAAAATAAGGAGAATTTCTGCTTTTTGCCCCACAAATAGCGGGATTTCTGCAATTTTGCTCCAAAATATGGGGAATTTCTACCTTTTTGCCTGAAAATAAGGAGAATGCATACCTTTTTGCCATAAAAAAGGGAAATGTCTTCATTTTTGCTCCAAAATAAGGGGAATTTCTGCTTTTTTGCCTCTAAAGAAGTGGAATTTCTGTCTTTTTCTTCCAAAACAAAGGTTATTCACATCTTTTTGCCCAAAAATAGGAAAAATTTCTAACATATTATCCTTAAATAAGTGAAATTTCTGCAATTTTGCCCCAAAATAAGGGAAATTTCTGGATTTTTGCCCCAAAATTTGTGAAATTTCTGAGTTTTACCCCAAAATAAGGAGAATTTCTGTCTTTTGGCCCCAACATATAGGGAACTTCAGCCTTTTTGCCCCACAATTAAGGCAATTTCTGCAATTTTGCTCCAAATTACGTGGAATTTCTTCCTTTTTGCCCGAAAATAAGAAGAATGCATATATTTTTGCCATAAAAAAGGGAAATGTCTTCATTTTTGCTCCAAAATAAAGAAAATTTCTGCTTTTATGCGTCTAAATAAGTGGAATTTCTGTCTTTTTCCCCCAAAACAAAGAGAATTTCTGTCTTTTTTGCCCCAAAATAAGAAAATTATTGATTTATTACCTTGAAATAAGTGAAATTTCTGCAATTTTGCCCCAAAATAAAGAAAATTTCTGCCTTTTTGCCCCCAAGTAAGGGGAATTTCAGCCTTTTTACCTCAAAATGAGGGGAATTTCTGCATTTTTGCCACAAAATATTAGGAATTTCTGCATTTTGCTCCAAAATAAGGAAAATTTCTGCCTTTTTCCCCTGAAATAAGTGAAATTTCTGCAATTTTGCCCCAAAATAAGGGAAATTAGTGGAATATCTGAGTTTTGCCCCAAAATAAGGAGAATTTCTGTCTTTTTGCCCTAACATATAGGGAATTCTGCCTATTTGCCCCACATTTAGGGGAATTTCTGCAATTTTGCTCCAAAATACGGGGAATTTCTGCCGTTTTGAACAAAAATCAGAAGATTGCATACCTTTTTGCCATAAAAAAGGGAAATTTCTTCATTTTTGCTCCAAAATAAGGGGAATTTCTGCATTTTGCCTCTAAATATGTGGAATTTCTGTCTTTTTCCCCCAAAACAAAGGGAATTTCTCTCTTTTTGGACCCAAAATAAAAAAAATTTCTGACTTATTACCCTGAAGTAAGTGAAAATTCTGCAATTTTGCCCCAAAATAAGGGAAATTTCTGCCTTTTTGCTCCCAAAAAAGGGGAATTTCAGATTTTTACCTCAAAATAATGGGAATTTCTGCATTTTTGCCACAAAATATTAGGAATTTCTGCCTTTTTGCCCCAAAAATTAGAAAAATTTCTGCCTTTTTTCCCTGAAATAAGTGAAATTTCTGCAATTTTGCCCAAAAATAAGTGAAATTTCTGCAATTTTGCCCAAAAATAAGGGAAATTTCTGCAATTTTGCCCCAAAATAAGGGAAATTTCTGGAATTTTGCCCCAAAATAAGTGGAATTTCTGAGTTTTGCCTCAAAATAAGGAGAATTTCTGTCTTTTTGCCCTAACATATAGGGAATTTCTGCTTTTTGCCCCACAATTAGAAGAATTTCCGCAATTTTGTTCCAAAATACGGGGAATTTCTGCCTTTTTGCCCGAAAATAAGAAGAATGCATACCTTTTTGCCATAAAAAAGGGAAATTTCTTCATTTTTGCTCCAAAATAAGGGGAATTTCTGCTTTTTTGCCCTAAATAAGTGGAATTTCTCTTTTTTTCCCCCAAAACAAAGGGAATTTCTCTCTTTTTCGCCCCAAAATAAAGAAAAATTCTGACTTATTACCCTGAAGTAAGTGAAATTTCTGCAATTTTTCCCCAAAATATGGGAAATTTCTGCATTTTTGCCCCCAAATAAGAGGAATTTCAGCTTTTTTACCTCAAAATAAGGGGAATTTCTACATTTTTGCCACAAAATATTAGGAATTTCTGCCTTTTTGCCCTGAAATAAGGAAAATTTCTGCCTTTTTTCCATGAAATAAGTGAAATTTCTGCAATTTTGCAAAAAATAAGTGAAATTTCTGCAATTTGCCCAAAAATAAGGGAAATTTCTGCAATTTTGCCCCAAAATAAGGGAAATTTCTGGAATTTTGCCCCAAAATAAGTGGAATTTCTGAGTTTTGCCCCAAAATAAGGAGAATTTCTGCTTTTTGCCCCACAATTAGGGGGATTTCTGCAATTTTGCTCCAAAATACGGGGAATTTCTGCCTTTTTGCCCGAAAATAAGGAGAATGCATAACTTTTTGCCATAAAAAAGTGAAATGTCTTCATTTTTGCTCCAAAATAAGGGGAATTTCTGCTTTTTTGCCTCTAAATAAGTGGAATTTCTGTCTTTTTCTTCCAAAACAAAGGTTATTCATATCTTTTTGCCCCAAAATAGGAAAAATTTCTGACTTATTATCCTTAAATAAGTGAAATTTCTGCAATTTTGCCCCAAAATAAGGGAAATTTCTGGATTTTTGCCCCAAAATTTGTGGAATTTCTGAGTTTTGCCCCAAAATAAGGAGAATTTCTGTCTTTTGGCCCCAACATATAGGGAATTTCAGCCTTTTTGCCCCACAATTAAGGCAATTTCTGCAATTTTGCTCCAAATTACGGGGAATTTCTGCCTTTTTGCCCGAAAATAAGAAGAATGCATATATTTTTGCCATAAAAAAGGGAAATGTCTTCATTTTTGCTCCAAAATAATGGGAATTTCTGCTTTTTTGCCTCTAAATAAGTGGAATTTCTGTCTTTTTCTTCCAAAACAAAGGTTATTCATATCTTTTTGCCCCAAAATGGGAAAAAATTTCTGACTTATTATCCTTAAATAAGTGAAATTTCTGAGATTTTGCCCCAAAATAAGGGAAATTTCTGGATTTTTGCCCCAAAATTTGTGGAATTTCTGAGTTTTGCCCCAAAAAAGGAGAATTTCTGTCTTTTGGCCCCAACATATAGGGAATATCAGCCTTTTTGCCCCACAATTAAGGCAATTTCTGCAATTTTGCTCCAAATTACAGGGAATTTTTGCCTTTTTGCCCGAAAATAACAAGAATGCATATATTTTTGCCATAAAAAGGGAAATTTTTTCATTTTTGCTCCAAAATAAAGAAAATTTCTGCTTTTATGCGTCTAAATAAGTGGAATTTCTGTCTTTTTCCCCCAAAACAAAGAGAATTTCTGTCTTTTTTTGCCCCAAAATAAGAAAATTTCTGATTTATTACCTTGAAATAAGTGAAATTTCTGCAATTTTGCCCCAAAATAAAGAAAATTTCTGCCTTTTTGCCCCCAAATAAGGGGAATTTCAGCCTTTTTACCTCAAAATGAGGGGAATTTCTGCATTTTTGCCACAAAATATTAGGAATTTCTGCATTTTGCTCCAAAATAAGGAAAATTTCTGCCTTTTTCCCCTGAAATAAGTGAAATTTCTGCAATTTTGCCCAAAAATAAGTGAAATTTCTGCAATTTTGCCCCAAAATAAGTGAAATTTCTGCAATTTTGCCCCAAAATAAGTGAAATTTCTGCAATTTTGCCCCAAAATAAGGGAAATTTCTGGAATTTTGCCCCAATATAAGTGGAATTTCTGAGTTTTGCCCCAAAATAAGGAGAATTTCTGTTTTTTTGCCCTAACATATAGGGAATTCTGCCTTTTTGCCCCACATTTAGGGGAATTTCTGCAATTTTGCTCCAAAATACGGGGAATTTCTTCCTTTTTGAACAAAAATAAGAAGAATGCATACCTTTTTGCCATAAAAAAGGGAAATTTCTTCATTTTTGCTCCAAAATAAGGGGAATTTCTGCATTTTGCCTCTAAATAAGTGGAATTTCTGTCTTTTTCCCCCAAAACAAAGGGAATTTCTGTCTTTTTTGCCCCAAAATAAAGAAAAATTCTGACTTATTACCCTGAAGTAAGTGAAATTTCTGCAATTTTTCCCCAAAATATGGGAAATTTCTGCATTTTTGCCCCCAAATAAGCGGAATTTCAGCCTTTTTACCTCAAAATAAGGGGAATTTCTACATTTTTGCCACAAAATATTAGGAATTTCTGTCTTTTTACCCTGAAATAAGGAAAATTTCTGCCTTTTTTCCATGAAATAAGTGAAATTTCTGCAATTTTGCAAAAAATAAGTGAAATTTCTGAAATTTTGCCCAAAAATAAGGGAAATTTCTGCAATTTTGCCCCAAAATAAGGGAAATTTCTGGAATTTTGCCCCAAAATAAGTGGAATTTCTGAGTTTTGCCCCAAAATAAGGAGAATTTCTGCTTTTTGCCCCACAATTAGGGGGATTTCTGCAATTTTGCTCCAAAATACGGGGAATTTCTGCCTTTTTGCCCGAAAATAAGGAGAATGCATAACTTTTTGCCATAAAAAAGGGAAATGTCTTCATTTTTGCTCCAAAATAATGGGAATTTCTGCTTTTTTGCCTCTAAATAATTGGAATTTCTGTCTTTTTCTTCCAAAACAAAGGTTATTCATATCTTTTTGCCCCAAAATGAGAAAAAATTTCTGACTTATTATCCTTAAATAAGTGAAATTTCTGCAATTTTGCCCCAAAATAAGGGAAATTTCTGGATTTTTGCCCCAAAATTTGTGGAATTTCTGAGTTTTGCCCCAAAATAAGGAGAATTTCTGTCTTTTGGCCCCAACATATAGGGAATATCAGCCTTTTTGCCCCACAATTAAGGCAATTTCTGCAATTTTGCTCCAAATTACGGGGAATTTTCGCCTTTTTGCCCGAAAATAAGAAGAATGCATATATTTTTGCCATAAAAAGGGAAATTTCTTCATTTTTGCTCCAAAATAAAGAAAATTTCTGCTTTTATGCGTCTAAATAAGTGGAATTTCTGTCTTTTTCCCCCAAAACAAAGAGAATTTCTGTCTTTTTTTGCCCCAAAATAAGAAAATTTCTGATTTATTACCTTGAAATAAGTGAAATTTCTGCAATTTTGCCCCAAAATAAAGAAAATTTCTGCCTTTTTGCCCCCAAATAAGGGGAATTTCAGCCTTTTTACCTCAAAATGAGGGGAATTTCTGCATTTTTGCCACAAAATATTAGGAATTTCTGCATTTTGCTCCAAAATAAGGAAAATTTCTGCCTTTTTCCCCTGAAATAAGTGAAATTTCTGCAATTTTGCCCCAAAATAAGTGAAATTTCTGCAATTTTGCCCAAAAATATAGGAAATTTCTGCAATTTTGCCCCAAGATAGGGGAAATTTCTGGAATTTTGCCCCAAAATAAGTGGAATTTCTGAGTTTTTCCTCAAAATAAGGAGAATTTCTGTCTTTTTGCCCTAACATATAGGGAATTTCTGCTTTTTGCCCCACAATTAGGGGAATTTCTGCAATTTTGCCCCAAAATACGGGGAATTTCTGCCTTTTTGCCCGAAAATAAGAAGAATGCATACCTTTTTGCCATAAAAAAGGGAAATTTCTTCATTTTTGCTCCAAAATAAGGGGAATTTCTGCATTTTGCCTCTAAATAAGTGGAATTTCTGTCTTTTTCCCCCAAAACAAAGGGAATTTCTGTCTTTTTTGCCCCAAAATAAAGAAAAATTCTGACTTATTACCCTGAAGTAAGTGAAATTTCTGCAATTTTTCCCCAAAATATGGGAAATTTCTGCATTTTTGCCCCCAAATAAGAGGAATTTCAGCCTTTTTACCTCAAAATAAGGGGAATTTCTACATTTTTGCCACAAAATATTAGGAATTTCTGTCTTTTTGCCCCGAAATAAGGAAAATTTCTGCCTATTTTCCATGAAATAAGTGAAATTTCTGCAATTTTGCAAAAAATAAGTGAAATTTCTGCAATTTTGCCCAAAAATAAGGGAAATTTCTACAATTTTGCCCCAAAATAAGGGAAATTTCTGGAATTTTGCCCAAAATAAGTGGAATTTCTGAGTTTTGCCCCAAAATAAGGAGAATTTCTGCTTTTTGCCCCACAAATAGCGGGATTTCTGCAATTTTGCTCCAAAATATGGGGAATTTCTACCTTTTTGCCTGAAAATAAGGAGAATGCATACCTTTTTGCCATAAAAAAGGGAAATGTCTTTATTTTTGCTCCAAAATAAGGGGAATTTCTGCTTTTTTGCCTCTAAAGAAGTGGAATTTCTGTCTTTTTCTTCCAAAACAAAGGTTATTCATATCTTTTTGCCCAAAAATAGGAAAAATTTCTAACATATTATCCTTAAATAAGTGAAATTTTTGCAATTTTGGCCCAAAATAAGAGAAATTTCTGGATTTTTGCCCCAAAATTTGTGGAATTTCTGAGTTTTACCCCAAAATAAGGAGAATTTCTGTCTTTTGGCCCCAACATATAGGGAACTTCAGCCTTTTTGCCCCACAATTAAGGCAATTTCTGCAATTTTGCTCCAAATTACGGGGAATTTCTTCCTTTTTGCCCGAAAATAATAAGAATGCATATATTTTTGCCATAAAAAAGGGAAATGTCTTCATTTTTGCTCCAAAATAAAGAAAATTTCTGCTTTTATGCGTCTAAATAAGTGGAATTTCTGTCTTTTCCCCGAAACAAAGAGAATTTCTGTCTTTTTTGCCCCAAAATAAGAAAATTTCTGATTTATTACCTTGAAATAAGTGAAATTTCTGCAATTTTGCCCCAAAATAAAGAAAATTTCTGCCTTTTTGCCCCCAAGTAAGGGGAATTTCAGCCTTTTTACCTCAAAATGAGGGGAATTTCTGCATTTTTGCCACAAAATATTAGGAATTTCTGCATTTTGCTCCAAAATAAGGAAAATTTCTGCCTTTTTCCCCTGAAATAAGTGAAATTTCGGCAATTTTGACCCAAAATAAGTGAAATTTCTGCAATTTTGCCCCAAAATAAGGGAAATTAGTGGAATTTCTGAGTTTTGCCCCAAAATAAGGAGAATTTCTGTCTTTTTGCCCTAACATATAGGGAATTCTGCCTATTTGCCCCACATTTAGGGGAATTTCTGCAATTTTGCTCCAAAATACGGGGAATTTCTGCCTTTTTGAACAAAAATAAGAAGAATGCATACCTTTTTGCCATAAAAAAGGGAAATTTCTTCATTTTTGCTCCAAAATAAAGAAAATTTCTGCTTTTATGCGTCTAAATAAGTGGAATTTCGGTCTTTTTCCCCCAAAACAAAGAGAATTTCTTTCTTTTTTGCCCCAAAATAAGAAAATTTCTGATTTATTACCTTGAAATAAGTGAAATTTCTGCAATTTTGCCCCAAAATAAGGGAAATTTCTGGATTTTTGCCCCAAAATTTGTGGAATTTCTGAGTTTTGCCCCAAAATAAGGAGAATTTCTGTCTTTTGGCCCCAACATATAGGGAATTTCAGCCTTTTTGCCCCACAATTAAGGCAATTTCTGCAATTTTGCTCCAAATTACGGGGAATTTATGCCTTTTTGCCCGAAAATAAGAAGAATGCATATATTTTTGCCATAAAAAAGGGAAATGTCTTCATTTTTGCTCCAAAATAATGGGAATTTCTGCTTTTTTGCCTCTAAATAAGTGGAATTTCTGTCTTTTTCTTCCAAAACAAAGGTTATTCATATCTTTTTGCCCCAAAATGGGAAAAAATTTCTGACTTATTATCCTTAAATAAGTGAAATTTCTGAGATTTTGCCCCAAAATAAGGGAAATTTCTGGATTTTTGCCCCAAAATTTGTGGAATTTCTGAGTTTTGCCCCAAAAAAGGAGAATTTCTGTCTTTTGGCCCCAACATATAGGGAATATCAGCCTTTTTGCCCCACAATTAAGGCAATTTCTGCAATTTTGCTCCAAATTACAGGGAATTTTTGCCTTTTTGCCCGAAAATAACAAGAATGCATATATTTTTGCCATAAAAAAGGGAAATTTCTTCATTTTTGCTCCAAAATAAAGAAAATTTCTGCTTTTATGCGTCTAAATAAGTGGAATTTCTGTCATTTTCCCCCAAAACAAAGAGAATTTCTGTCTTTTTTTGCCCCAAAATAAGAAAATTTCTGATTTATTACCTTGAAATAAGTGAAATTTCTGCAATTTTGCCCCAAAATAAAGAAAATTTCTGCCTTTTTGCCCCCAAATAAGGGAAATTTCAGCCTTTTTACCTCAAAATGAGGGGAATTTCTGCATTTTTGCCACAAAATATTAGGAATTTCTGCATTTTGCTCCAAAATAAGGAAAATTTCTGCCTTTTTCCCCTGAAATAAGTGAAATTTCTGCAATTTTGCCCCCAAATAAGTGAAATTTCTGCAATTTTGCCCCAAAATAAGTGAAATTTCTGCAATTTTGCCCCAAAATAAGTGAAATTTCTGCAATTTTGCCCCAAAATAAGGGAAATTTCTGGAATTTTGCCCCAATATAAGTGGAATTTCTGAGTTTTGCCCCAAAATAAGGAGAATTTCTGTCTTTTTGCCCTAACATATAGGGAATTCTGCCTTTTTGCCCCACATTTAGGGGAATTTCTGCAATTTTGCTCCAAAATACGGGGAATTTCTTCCTTTTTGAACAAAAATAAGAAGAATGCATACCTTTTTGCCATAAAAAAGGGAAATTTCTTCATTTTTGCTCCAAAATAGGGGAATTTTTGCTTTTTTGCCTCTAAATAAGTGGAATTTCTGTCTTTTTCTTCCAACACAAAGGTTATTCATATCTTTTTGCCCCAAAATAGGAAAAATTTCTGACATATTATCCGTAAATAAGTGAAATTTCTGCAATTTTGCCCCAAAATAAGGGAAATTTCTGGATTTTTGCCCCAAAATTTGTGGAATTTCTGAGTTTTGCCCCAAAATAAGGAGAATTTCTGTCTTTTGGCCCCAACATATAGGGAATATCAGCCTTTTTGCCCCACAATTAAGGCAATTTCTGCAATTTTGCTCCAAATTACGGGGAATTTTTGCCTTTTTGCCCGAAAATAAGAAGAATGCATATATTTTTGCCATAAAAAAGGGAAATTTCCTCATTTTTGCTCCAAAATAAAGAAAATTTCTGCTTTTATGCGTCTAAATAAGTGGAATTTCTGTCTTTTTCCCCCAAAACAAAGAGAATTTCTGTCTTTTTTTGCCCCAAAATAAGAAAATTTCTGATTTATTACCTTGAAATAAGTGAAATTTCTGCAATTTTGCCCCAAAATAAAGAAAATTTCTGCCTTTTTGCCCCCAAATAAGGGGAATTTCAGCCTTTTTACCTCAAAATGAGGGGAATTTCTGCATTTTTGCCACAAAATATTAGGAATTTCTGCATTTTGCTCCAAAATAAGGAAAATTTCTGCCTTTTTCCCCTGAAATAAGTGAAATTTCTGCAATTTTGCCCCAAAATATGTGAAATTTCTGCAATTTTGCCTCAAAATAAGTGAAATTTCTGCAATTTTGCCCCAAAATAAGTGAAATTTCTGCAATTTTGCCCCAAAATAAGGGAAATTTCTGGAATTTTGCCCCAATATAAGTAGAATTTCTGAGTTTTGCCCCAAAATAAGGAGAATTTCTGTCTTTTTGCCCTAACATTTAGGGGAATTTCTGCAATTTTGCTCCAAAATACGGGGAATTTCTTCTTTTTTGAACAAAAATAAGAAGAATGCATACCTTTTTGCCATAAAAAAAGGGAAATTTCTTCATTTTTGCTCCAAAATAAGGGGAATTTCTGCATTTTGCCTCTAAATAAGTGGAATTTCTGTTTTTTCCCCCAAAACAAAGGGAATTTCTCTCTTTTTTGCCCCAAAATAAAGAAAAATTCTGACTTATTACCCTGAAGTAAGTGAAATTTCTGCAATTTTTCTCCAAAATATGCGAAATTTCTGCATTTTTGCCCCCAAATAAGAGGAATTTCAGCCTTTTTACCTCAAAATAAGGGGAATTTCTACATTTTTGCCACAAAATATTAGGAATTTCTGTCTTTTTGCCCTGAACTAAGGAAAATTTCTGCCTTTTTTCCATGAAATAAGTGAAATTTCTGCAATTTTGCAAAAAATAAGTGAAATTTCTGCAATTTTGCCCAAAAATAAGGGAAATTTCTGCAATTTTGCCCTAAAATAAGGAAAATTTCTGAAATTTTGCCCCAACATAAGAGGAATTTCTGAGTTTTGCCCCAAAATAAGGAGAATTTCTGCTTTTTGCCCCACAAATAGCGGGATTTCTGCAATTTTGCTCCAAAATATGGGGAATTTCTGCCTTTTTGCCCGAAAATAAGGAGAATGCATACCTTTTTGCCATAAAAAAGGAAAATGTCTTCATTTTTGCTCCAAAATAAGGGGAATTTTTGCTTTTTTGCCTCTAAATAAGTGGAATTTCTGTCTTTTTCTTACAACACAAAGGTTATTCATATCTTTTTGCCCCAAAATAGGAAAAATTTCTGATATATTATCCGTAAATAAGTGAAATTTCTGCAATTTTGCCCCAAAATAAGGAAAATTTCTGGATTTTTGCCCCAAAATTTGTGGAATTTCTGAGTTTTGCCCCAAAATAAGGAGAATTTCTGTCTTTTGGCCCCAACATATAGGGAATTTCAGCCTTTTTGCCCCACTATTAAGGCAATTTCTGCAATTTTGCTCCAAATTACGGGGAATTTCTGCCTTTTTGCCCGAAAATAAGAAGAATGCATATATTTTTGCCATAAAAAATGGATATTTCTTCATTTTTGCTCCAAAATAAAGAAAATTTCTGCTTTTATGCGTCTAAATAAGTGGAATTTCTGTCTTTTTCCCCCAAAACAAAGAGAATTTCTGTCTTTTTTGCCCCAAAATAAGACAATTTCTGATTTATTACCTTGAAATAAGTGAAATTTCTGCAATTTTGCCCCAAAATAAAGAAAATTTCTGCCTTTTTGCCCCCAAATAAGTGGAATTTTAGCCTTTTTACCTCAAAATGAGGGGAATTTCTGCATTTTTGCCACAAAATATTAGGAATTTCTGCATTTTGCTCCAAAATAAGGAAAATTTCTGCCTTTTTCCCCTGAAATAAGTGAAATTTCTGCAATTTTGCCCCAAAATAAGTGAAATTTCTGCAATTTTGCCCCAAAATAAGGGAAATTTCTGGAATTTTGCCCCAAAATAAGTGGAATTTCTGAGTTTTGACCCAAAATAAGGAGAATTTCTGTCTTTTTACCCTAACATATAGGGAATTCTGCCTTTTTGCCCCACATTTAGGGGAATTTCTGCAATTTTGCTCCAAAATACAAGGAATTTCTGCCTTTTTGAACGAAAATAAGAAGAATGCATACCTTTTTGCCATAAAAAGGGAAATTTCTTCATTTTTGCTCCAAAATAAGGGGAATTTCTGCATTTTGCCTCTAAATAAGTGGAATTTCTGTCTTTTTCCCCCAAAACAAAGGGAATTTTTTTTTTGCAACAAAATAAAGAAAAATTCTGACTTATTACCCTGAAGTAAGTGAAATTTCTGAAATTTTTCCCCAAAATATGGGAAATTTCTGCATTTTTGCCCCCAAATAAGAGGAATTTCAGCCTTTTTACCTCAAAATAAGGGGAATTTCTACATTTTTGCCACAAAATATTAGGAATTTTTGCCTTTTTGCCCTGAAATAATGAAAATTTCTGCCTTTTTTCCATGAAATAAGTGAAATTTCTGCAATTTTGCAAAAAATAAGTGAAATTTCTGCAATTTTGCCCAAAAATAAGGGAAATTTCTGCAATTTTGCCCCAAAATAAGGGAAATTTCTGGAATTTTGCGCCAAAATAAGTGGAATTTCTGAGTTTTGCCCCAAAATAAGGAGAATTTCTGCTTTTTGCCCCACAATTAGGGGGATTTCTGCAATTTTGCTCCAAAATACAGGGAATTTCTGCCTTTTTGCCCGAAAATAAGGAGAATGCATAACTTTTTGCCATAAAAAAGGGAAATGTCTTCATTTTTGCTCCAAAATAATGGGAATTTCTGCTTTTTTGCCTCTAAATAAGTGGAATTTCTGTCTTTTTCTTCCAAAACAAAGGTTATTCATATCTTTTTGCCCCAAAATGGGAAAAAATTTCTGACTTATTATCGTTAAATAAGTGAAATTTCTGCAATTTTGCCCCAAAATAAGGGAAATTTCTGGATTTTTGCCCCAAAATTTGTGGAATTTCTGAGTTTTGCCCCAAAATAAGGAGAATTTCTGTCTTTTGGCCCCAACATATAGGGAATATCAGCCTTTTTGCCCCACAATTAAGGCAATTTCTGCAATTTTGCTCCAAATTACGGGGAATTTTTGCCTTTTTGCCCGAAAATAAGAAGAATGCATATATTTTTGCCATAAAAAAGGGAAATTTCTTAATTTTTGCTCCAAAATAAAGAAAATTTCTGCTTTTATGCGTCTAAATAAGTGGAATTTCTGTCTTTTCCCCCCAAAACAAAGAGAATTTCTGTCTTTTTTTGCCCCAAAATAAGAAAATTTCTGATTTATTACCTTGAAATAAGTGAAATTTCTGCAATTTTGCCCCAAAATAAAGAAAATTTCTGCCTTTTTGCCCCCAAATAAAAGGAATTTCAGCCTTTTTACCTCAAAATGAGGGGAATTTCTGCATTTTTGCCACAAAATATTAGGAATTTCTGCATTTTGCTCCAAAATAAGGAAAATTTCTGCCTTTTTCCCCTGAAATAAGTGAAATTTCTGCAATTTTGCCCCAAAATAAGTGAAATTTCTGCAATTTTGCCCCAAAATAAGGGAAATTTCTGCAATTTTGCCCCAAAATAAGTGAAATTTCTACAATTTTGCCCCAAAATAAGGGAAATTTCTGGAATTTTGCCCCAATATAAGTGGAATTTCTGAGTTTTGCCCCAAAATAAGGAGAATTTCTGTCTTTTTGCCCTAACATATAGGGAATTCTGCCTTTTTGCCCCACATTTAGGGGAATTTCTGCAATTTTGCTCCAAAATACGGGGAATTTCTTCCTTTTTGAACAAAAATAAGAAGAATGCATACCTTTTTGCCATAAAAAAGGGAAATTTCTTCATTTTTGCTCCAAAATAAGGGGAATTTCTGCATTTTGCCTCTAAATAAGTGGAATTTCTGTCTTTTTCCCCCAAAACAAAGGGAATTTCTGTCTTTTTTGCCCCAAAATAAAGAAAAATTCTGACTTATTACCCTGAAGTAAGTGAAATTTCTGCAATTTTTCTCCAAAATATGGGAAACTTCTGCATTTTTGTCCCCAAATAAGAGGAATTTCAGCCTTTTTACCTCAAAATATGGGGAATTTCTACATTTTTGCCACAAAATATTAGGAATTTCTGTCTTTTTGCCCTGAACTAAGGAAAATTTCTGCCTTTTTTCCATGAAATAAGTGAAATTTCTGCAATTTTGCAAAAAATAAGTGAAATTTCTGCAATTTTGCCCAAAAATAAGGGAAATTTCTGCAATTTTGCCCTAAAATAAGGAAAATTTCTGAAATTTTGCCCCAACATAAGAGGAATTTCTGAGTTTTGCCCCAAAATAAGGAGAATTTCTGCTTTTTGCCCCACAAATAGCGGGATTTCTGCAATTTTGCTCCAAAATACGGGGAATTTCTGCCTTTTTGCCCGAAAATAAGGAGAATGCATACCTTTTTGCCATAAAAAAAGGAAATGTCTTCATTTTTGCTCGAAAATAAGGGGAATTTTTGCTTTTTTGCCTCTAAATAAGTGGAATTTCTGTCTTTTTCTTCCAAAACAAAGGTTATTCATATCTTTTTGCCCCAAAATAGGAAAAATTTCTGACATATTATCCGTAAATAAGTGAAATTTCTGCAATTTTGCCCCAAAATAAGGGAAATTTCTGGATTTTTGCCCCAAAATTTGTGGAATTTCTGAGTTTTACCCCAAAATAAGGAGAATTTCTGTCTTTTGGCCCCAACATATAGGGAATTTCAGCCTTTTTGCCCCACAATTAAGGCAATTTCTGCAATTTTGCTCCAAATTACGGGGAATTTCTGCCTTTTTGCCCGAAAATAAGAAGAATGCATATATTTTTGCCATAAAAATGGAAATTTCTTCATTTTTGCTCCAAAATAAAGAAAATTTCTGCTCTTATGTGTCTAAATAAGTGGAATTTCTGCCTTTTTCCCCCAAAACAAAGAGAATTTCTGTCTTTTTTGCCCCAAAATAAGAAAATTTCTGATTTATTACCTTGAAATAAGTGAAATTTCTGCAATTTTGCCCCAAAATAAAGAAAATTTCTGCCTTTTTGCCCCCAAATAAGGGGAATTTCAGCCTTTTTACCTCAAAATGAAGGGAATTTCTGCATTTTTGCCACAAAATATTAGGAATTTCGGCATTTTGCTCCAAAATAAGGAAAATTTCTGCCTTTTTCCCCTGAAATAAGTGAAATTTCTGCAATTTTGCCCCAAAATAAGTGAAATTTCTGCAATTTTGCCCCAAAATAAAGGAAATTTCTGGAATTCTGCCTCAAAATAAGTGGAATTTCTGAGTTTTGCCCCAAAATAAGGAGAATTTCTGTCTTTTTGCCATAACATATAGGGAATTCTGCCTTTTGTCCCACATTTAGGGGAATTTCTGAAATTTTGCTCCAAAATACGGGGAATTTCTGCCTTTTTGAACAAAAATAAGAAGAATGCATACCTTTTTGCCATAAAAAAGGGAAATTTCTTCATTTTTGCTCCAAAATAAGGGGAATTTCTCCATTTTGCCTCTAAATATGTGGAATTTCTGTCTTTTTCCCCCAAAACAAAGGGAATATCTGTTTTTTGGCCCCAAAATAAAAAAATTCTGACTTATTACCCTGAAGTAAGTGAAAATTCTGCAATTTTGCCCCAAAATAAGGGAAATTTCTGCCTTTTTGCTCCCAAAAAAGGGGAATTTCAGAATTTTACCTCAAAATAATGGGAATTTCTGCATTTTTGCCACAAAATATTAGGAATTTCTGCCTTTTTGCCCCAAAAATTAGAAAAATTTCTGCCTTTTTTCCCTGAAATAAGTGAAATTTCTGCAATTTTGCCCAAAAATAAGTGAAATTTCTGCAATTTTGCCCAAAAATATAGGAAATTTCTGCAATTTTGCCCCAAGATAAGGGAAATTTCTGGAATTTTGCCCCAAAATAAGTGGAATTTCTGAGTTTTGCCTCAAAATAAGGAGAATTTCTGTCTTTTTGCCCTAACATATAGGGAATTTCTGCTTTTTGCCCCACAATTAGGGGAATTTCTGCAATTTTGCTACAAAATACGGGGAATTTCTGCCTTTTTGCCCGAAAATAAGAAGAATGCATACCTTTTTGCCATAAAAAAAGGGATATTTCTTCATTTTTGCTCCAAAATAAGGGGAATTTCTGAATTTTGCCTCTAAATAAGTGGAATTTCTGTCTTTTTCCCACAAAACAAAGGGAATTTCTGTCTTTTTTGCCCCAAAATAAAGAAAAATTCTGACTTATTACCCTGAAGTAAGTGAAATTTCTGCAATTTTTCCCCAAAATATGGGAAATTTCTGCATTTTTGCCCCCAAATAAGAGGAATTTCAGCCTTTTTACCTCAAAATAAGGGGAATTTCTACTTTTTGCCACAAAATATTAGGAATTTCTGTCTTTTTGCCCCGAAATAAGGAAAATTTCTGCCTATTTTCCATGAAATAAGTGAAATTTCTGCAATTTTGCAAAAAATAAGTGAAATTTCTGCAATTTTGCCCAAAAATAAGGGAAATTTCTGCAATTTTGCCCCAAAATAAGGGAAATTTCTGGAATTTTGCCCCAAAATAAGTGGAATTTCTGAGTTTTGCCCCAAAATAAGGAGAATTTCTGCTTTTTGCCCCACAAATAGCGGGATTTCTGCAATTTTGCTCCAAAATACGGGGAATTTCTACCTTTTTGCCTGAAAATAAGGAGAATGCATACCTTTTTGCCATAAAAAAGGGAAATGTCTTCATTTTTTCTCCAAAATAAGGGGAATTTCTGCTTTTTTGCCTCTAAATAAGTGGAATTTCTGTCTTTTTCTTCCAAAACAAAGGTTATTCATATCTTTTTGCCCAAAAATAGGAAAAATTTCTAACATATTATCCTTAAATAAGTGAAATTACTGCAATTTTGCCCCAAAATAAGGGAAATTTCTGGATTTTTGCCCCAAAATTTGTGGAATTTCTGAGTTTTGCCCCAAAATAAGGAGAATTTCTGTCTTTTGGCCCCAACATATAGGGAATATCAGCCTTTTTGCCCCACAATTAAGGCAATTTCTGCAATTTTGCTCCAAATTACGGGGAATTTCTGCCTTTTTGCCCGAAAATAAGAAGAATGCATATATTTTTGCCATAAAAAAGGGAAAGGTCTATATTTTTGCTCCAAAATAAAGAAAATTTCTGCTTTTATGCGTCTAAATAAGTGGAATTTCTGTCTTTTTCCCCCAAAACAAAGAGAATTTCTGTCTTTTTTGCCCCAAAATAAGAAAATTTCTGATTTATTACCTTGAAATAAGTGAAATTTCTGCAATTTTGCCCCAAAATAAAGAAAATTTCTGCCTTTTTGCCCCCAAGTAAGGGGAATTTCAGCCTTTTTACCTCAAAATGAGGGGAATTTCTGCATTTTTGCCACAAAATATTAGGAATTTCTGCATTTTGCTCCAAAATAAGGAAAATTTCTGCCTTTTTCCCCTGAAATAAGTGAAATTTCTGCAATTTTGCCCCAAAATAAGTGAAATTTCTGCAATTTTGCCCCAAAATAAGGGAAATTAGTGGAATTTCTGAGTTTTGCCCCAAAATAAGGAGAATTTCTGTCTTTTTGCCCTAACATATAGGGAATTCTGCCTATTTGCCCCACATTTAGGGGAATTTCTGCAATTTTGCTCCAAAATACGGGGAATTTCTGCCTTTTTGAACAAAAATAAGAAGAATGCATACCTTTTTGCCATAAAAAAGGGAAATTTCTTCATTTTTGCTCCAAAATAAGGGGAATTTCTGCATTTTGCCTCTAAATATGTGGAATTTCTGTCTTTTTCCCCCAAAACAAAGGGAATTTCTCTCTTTTTGGACCCAAAATAAAAAAAATTTCTGACTTATTACCCTGAAGTAAGTGAAAATTCTGCAATTTTGCCCCAAAATAAGGGAAATTTCTGCCTTTTTGCTCCCAAAAAAGGGGAATTTCAGATTTTTACCTCAAAATAATGGGAATTTCTGCATTTTTGCCACAAAATATTAGGAATTTCTGCCTTTTTGCCCCAAAAATTAGAAAAATTTCTGCCTTTTTTCCCTGAAATAAGTGAAATTTCTGCAATTTTGCCCAAAAATAAGTGAAATTTCTGCAATTTTGCCCAAAAATAAGGGAAATTTCTGCAATTTTGCCCCAAAATAAGGGAAATTTCTGGAATTTTGCCCCAAAATAAGTGGAATTTCTGAGTTTTGCCTCAAAATAAGGAGAATTTCTGTCTTTTTGCCCTAACATATAGGGAATTTCTGCTTTTTGCCCCACAATTAGAAGAATTTCTGCAATTTTGTTCCAAAATACGGGGAATTTCTGCCTTTTTGCCCGAAAATAAGAAGAATGCATACCTTTTTGCCATAAAAAAGGGAAATTTCTTCATTTTTGCTCCAAAATAAGGGGAATTTCTGCTTTTTTGCCCTAAATAAGTAGAATTTCTCTGTTTTTCCCCCAAAACAAAGGGAATTTCTCTCTTTTTCGCCCCAAAATAAAGAAAAATTCTGACTTATTACCCTGAAGTAAGTGAAATTTCTGCAATTTTTCCCCAAAATATGGGAAATTTCTGCATTTTTGCCCCCAAATAAGAGGAATTTCAGCTTTTTTACCTCAAAATAAGGGGAATTTCTACATTTTTGCCACAAAATATTAGGAATTTCTGCCTTTTTGCCCTGAAATAAGGAAAATTTCTGCCTTTTTTCCATGAAATAAGTGAAATTTCTGCAATTTTGCAAAAAATAAGTGAAATTTCTGCAATTTTGCCCAAAAATAAGGGAAATTTCTGCAATTTTGCCCCAAAATAAGGGAAATTTCTGAAATTTTGCCCCAAAACAAGTGGAATTTCTGAGTTTTGCCCCAAAATAAGGAGAATTTCTGCTTTTTGCCCCACAAATAGCGGGATTTCTGCAATTTTGCTCCAAAATACGGGGAATTTCTGCCTTTTTGCCCGAAAATAAGGAGAATGCATACCTTTTTGCCATAAAAAAGTGAAATGTCTTCATTTTTGCTCCAAAATAAGGGGAATTTCTGCTTTTTTGCCTCTAAATAAGTGGAATTTCTGTCTTTTTCTTCCAAAACAAAGGTTATTCATATCTTTTTGCCCCAAAATAGGAAAAATTTCTGACTTATTATCCTTAAATAAGTGAAATTTCTGCAATTTTGCCCCAAAATAAGGGAAATTTCTGGATTTTTGCCCCAAAATTTGTGGAATTTCTGAGTTTTGCCCCAAAATAAGGAGAATTTCTGTCTTTTGGCCCCAACATATAGGGAATTTCAGCCTTTTTGCCCCACAATTAAGGCAATTTCTGCAATTTTGCTCCAAATTACGGGGAATTTCTGCCTTTTTGCCCGAAAATAAGAAGAATGCATATATTTTTGCCATAAAAAAGGGAAATTTCCTCATTTTTGCTCCAAAATAAAGAAAATTTCTGCTTTTATGCGTCTAAATAAGTGGAATTTCTGTCTTTTTCCCCCAAAACAAAGAGAATTTCTTTCTTTTTTGCCCCAAAATAAGAAAATTTCTGATTTATTACCTTGAAATAAGTGAAATTTCTGCAATTTTGCCCCAAAATAAAGAAAATTTCTGCCTTTTTGCCCCCAAATAAGGGGAATTTCAGCCTTTTTACCTCAAAATGAGGGGAATTTCTGCATTTTTGCCACAAAATATTAGGAATTTCTGCATTTTGCTCCAAAATAAGGAAAATTTCTGCCTTTATCCCCTGAAATAAGTGAAATTTCTGCAACTTTGCCCCAAAATAAGTGAAATTTCTGCAATTTTGCCCCAAAATAAGGGAAATGTCTGGAATTTTGCCCCAAAATAAGTGGAATTTCTGAGTTTTGCCCCAAAATAAAGAGAATTTCTGTCTTTTTGCCCTAACATATAGGGAATTCTGCCTTTTTGCCCCACATTTAGGGGAATTTCTGCAATTTTGCTCCAAAATACGGGGAATTTCTGCCTTTTTGAACGAAAATAAGAAGAATGCATACCTTTTTGCCATAAAAAAGGGAAATTTCTTCATTTTTGCTCCAAAATAAAGGGAATTTCTGCATTTTGCCTCTAAATATGTGGAGTTTCTGTCTTTTTCCCCCAAAACAAAGGGAATTTCTCTCTTTTTGGCCCCAAAATAAAAAAAATTTCTGACTTATTACCCTGAAGTAAGTGAAAATTCTTCAATTTTGCCCCAAAATAAGGGAAATTTCTGCCTTTTTTCTCCCAAAAAAAGGGGAATTTCAGAATTTTTACCTCAAAATAATGGGAATTTCTGCATTTTTGCCACAAAATATTAGGAATTTCTGCCTTTTTACCCCAAAAATTAGAAAAATTTCTGCCTTTTTTCCCTGAAATAAGTGAAATTTCTGCAATTTTGCCCAAAAATAAGTGAAATTTCTGCAATTTTGCCCAAAAATAAGGGAAATTTCTGCAATTTTGCCCCAAAATAAGGGAAATTTCTGGAATTTTGCCCCAAAATAAGTGGAATTTCTGAGTTTTGCCTCAAAATAAGGAGAATTTCTGTCTTTTTGCCCTAACATATAGGGAATTTCTGCTTTTTGCCCCACAATTAGAAAAATTTCTGCAATTTTGTTCCAAAATACGGGGAATTTCTGCCTTTTTGCCCGAAAATAAGAAGAATGCATACCTTTTTCCCATAAAAAAGGGAAATTTCTTCATTTTTGCTCCAAAATAAGGGGAATTTCTGCTTTTTTGCCTCTAAATAAGTGGAATTTCTCTCTTTTTCCCCCAAAACAAAGGGAATTTCTGTCTTTTTCGCCCCAAAATAAAGAAAAATTCTGACTTATTACCCTGAAGTAAGTGAAATTTCTGCATTTTTTTCCCCAAAATATGGGAAATTTCTGCATTTTTGCCCCCAAATAAGAGGAATTTCAGCCTTTTTACCTCAAAATAAGGGGAATTTCTACATTTTTGCCACAAAATATTAGGAATTTCTGCCTTTTTGCCCTGAAATAAGGAAAATTTCTGCCTTTTTTCCATGAAATAAGTGAAATTTCTGCAATTTTGCAAAAAATAAGTGAAATTTCTGCAATTTTGCCCAAAAATAAGGGAAATTTCTGCAATTTTGCCCCAAAATAAGGGAAATTTCTGGAATTTTGCCCCAAAATAAGTGGAATTTCTGAGTTTTGCCCCAAAATGAGGAGAATTTCTGCTTTTTGCCCCACAATTAGGGGGATTTCTGCAATTTTGCTCCAAAATACCGGGAATTTCTGCCTTTTTGCCCGAAAATAAGGAGAATGCATACCTTTTTGCCATAAAAAAGGGAAATGTCTTCATTTTTGCTCCAAAATAAGGGGAATTTCTGCTTTTTTGCCTCTAAATAAGTGGAATTTCTGTCTTTTTCTTCCAAAACAAAGGTTATTCATATCTTTTTGCCCCAAAATAGGAAAAATTTCTGACTTATTATCCTTAAATAAGTGAAATTTCTGCAATTTTGCCCCAAAATAAGGGAAATTTCTGGATTTTTGCCCCAAAATTTGTGGAATTTCTGAGTTTTGCCCCAAAATAAGGAGAATTTCTGTCTTTTGGCCCCAACATATAGGGAATTTCAGGCTTTTTGCCCCACAATTAAGGCAATTTCTGCAATTTTGCTCCAAATTACGGGGAATTTCTGCCTTTTTGCCCGAAAATAAGAAGAATGCATATATTTTTGCCATAAAAAAGGGAAATTTCTTCATTTTTGCTCCAAAATAAAGAAAATTTCTGCTTTTATGCGTCTAAATAAGTGGAATTTCTGTCTTTTTCCCCCAAAACAAAGAGAATTTCTTTCTTTCTTGCCCCAAAATAAGAAAATTTCTGATTTATTACCTTGAAATAAGTGAAATTTCTGCAATTTTGCCCCAAAATAAAGAAAATTTCTGCCTTTTTGCCCCCAAATAAGGGGAATTTCAGGCTTTTTACCTCAAAATGAGGGGAATTTCTGCATTTTTGCCACAAAATATTAGGAATTTCTGCATTTTGCTCCAAAATAAGGAAAATTTCTGCCTTTTTCCCCTGAAATAAGTGAAATTTCTGTAACTTTGCCCCAAAATAAGTGAAATTTCTGCAATTTTGCCCCAAAATAAGGAAAATTTCTGGAATTTTGCCCCAAAATAAGTGGAATTTCTGATTTTTGCCACAAATAAGGAGAATTTCTGTCTTTTTGCCCTAACATATAGGGAATTCTGCCTTTTTGCCCCACATTTAGGGGAATTTCTGCAATTTTGCCCAAAAATAAGGGAAATTTCTGCAATTTTGCCCCAAAATAAGGGAAATTTCTGGAATTTTGCCCCAAAATAAGTGGAATTTCTGAGTTTTGCCCCAAAATGAGGAGAATTTCTGCTTTTTGCCCCACAATTAGGGGGATTTCTGCAATTTTGCTCCAAAATACGGGGAATTTCTGCCTTTTTGAACGAAAATAAGAAGAATGCATACCTTTTTGCCATAAAAAAGGGAAATGTCTTCATTTTTGCTCCAAAATAAGGGGAATTTCTGCTTTTTTGCCTCTAAATAAGTGGAATTTCTGTCTTTTTCTTCCAAAACAAAGGTTATTCATATCTTTTTGCCCAAAAATAGGTAAAATTTCTAAACATATTATCCTTAAATAAGTGAAATTTCTGCAATTTTGCCCCAAAATAAGGGAAATTTCTGGATTTTTGCCCCAAAATTTGTGGAATTTCTGAGTTTTACCCCAAAATAAGGAGAATTTCTGTCTTTTGGCCCCAACATATAGGGAACTTCAGACTTTTTGCCCCACAATTAAGGCAATTTCTGCAATTTTGCTCCAAATTACGGGGAATTTCTTCCTTTTTGCCCGAAAATAAGAAGAATGCATATATTTTTGCCATAAAAAAGGGAAATGTCTTCATTTTTGCTCTAAAATAAAGAAAATTTCTGCTTTTATGCATCTAAATAAGTGGAATTTCTGTCTTTTTCCCCCAAAACAAAGAGAATTTCTGTCTTTTTTGCCCCAAAATAAGAAAATTTCTGATTTATTACCTTGAAATAAGTGAAATTTCAGCAATTTTGCCCCAAAATAAAGAAAATTTCTGCCTTTTTGCCCCCAAGTAAGGGGAATTTCAGCCTTTTTACCTCAAAATGAGGGGAATTTCTGCATTTTTGCCACAAAATATTAGGAATTTCTGCATTTTGCTCCAAAATAAGGAAAATTTCTGCCTTTTTCCCCTGAAATAAGTGAAATTTCTGCAATTTTGACCCAAAATAAGTGAAATTTCTGCAATTTTGCCCCAAAATAAGGGAAATTAGTGGAATTTCTGAGTTTTGCCCCAAAATAAGGAGAATTTCTGTCTTTTTGCCCTAACATATAGGGAATTCTGCCTATTTGCCCCACATTTAGGGGAATTTCTGCAATTTTGCTCCAAAATACGGGGAATTTCTGCCTTTTTGAACAAAAATAAGAAGAATGCATACCTTTTTGCCATAAAAAAGGGAAATTTCTTCATTTTTGCTCCAAAATAAGGGGAATTTCTGCATTTTGCCTCTAAATATGTGGAATTTCTGTCTTTTTCCCCCAAAACAAAGGGAATTTCTCTCTTTTTGGACCCAAAATAAAAAAAATTTCTGACTTATTACCCTGAAGTAAGTGAAAATTCTGCAATTTTGCCCCAAAATAAGGGAAATTTCTGCCTTTTTGCTCCCAAAAAAGGGGAATTTCAGATTTTTACCTCAAAATAATGGGAATTTCTGCATTTTTGCCACAAAATATTAGGAATTTCTGCCTTTTTGCCCCAAAAATTAGAAAAATTTCTGCCTTTTTTCCCTGAAATAAGTGAAATTTCTGCAATTTTGCCCAAAAATAAGTGAAATTTCTGCAATTTTGCCCCAAAATAAGGGAAATTTCTGCAATTTTGCCCCAAAATAAGGGAAATTTCTGGAATTTTGCCCCAAAATAAGTGGAATTTCTGAGTTTTGCCTCAAAATAAGGAGAATTTCTGTCTTTTTGCCCTAACATATAGGGAATTTCTGCTTTTTGCCCCACAATTAGGGGAATTTCTGCAATTTTGCTACAAAATACGGGGAATTTCTGCCTTTTTGCCCGAAAATAAGAAGAATGCATACCTTTTTGCCATAAAAAAGGGAAATTTCTTCATTTTTGCTCCAAAATAAGGGGAATTTCTCCATTTTGCCTCTAAATATGTGGAATTTCTGTCTTTTTCCCCCAAAACAAATAGAATTTCTGTCTTTTTTGCCCCAAAATAAGAAAATTTCAGATTTATTACCTTGAAATAAGTGAAATTTCTGCAATTTTGCCCCAAAATAAAGAAAATTTCTGCCTTTTTGCCCCCAAATAAGGGGAATTTCAGCCTTTTTACCTCAAAATGAGGGGAATTTCTGCATTTTTGCCACAAAATATTAGGAATTTCTGCATTTTGCTCCAAAATAAGGAAAATTTCTGCCTTTTTCCCCTGAAATAAGTGAAATTTCTGCAACTTTGCCCCAAAATAAGTGAAATTTCTGCAATTTTGCCCCAAAATAAGGGAAATTTCTGGAATTTTGCCCCAAAATAAGTGGAATTTCTGAGTTTTGCCCCAAAATAAGGAGAATTTCTGTCTTTTTGCCCTAACATATAGGAAATTCTGCCTTTTTGCCCCACATTTAGGGGAATTTCTGCAATTTTGCTCCAAAATACGGGGAATTTCTGCCTTTTTGACGAAAATAAGAAGAATGCATACCTTTTTGCCATAAAAAAAGGAAATTTCTTCATTTTTGCTCCAAAATAAGGGGAATTTCTGCATTTTGCCTCTAAATATGTGGAGTTTCTGTCTTTTTCCCCCAAAACAAAGGGAATTTCTGTCTTTTTGGCCCCAAGATAAAAAAAATTTCTGACTTATTACCCTGAAGTAAGTGAAAATTCTGCAATTTTGCCCCAAAATAAGGGAAATTTCTGCCTTTTTTCTCCCAAAAAAAGGGGAATTTCAGAATTTTTACCTCAAAATAATGGGAATTTCTGCATTTTTGCCACAAAATATTAGGAATTTCTGCCTTTTTACCACAAAAATTAGAAAAATTTCTGCCTTTTTTCCCTGAAATAAGTGAAATTTCTGCAATTTTGCCCAAAAATAAGTGAAATTTCTGCAATTGCCCAAAAATAAGGGAAATTTCTTCAATTTTGCCCCAAAATAAGGGAAATTTCTGGAATTTTGCCCCAAAATAAGTGGAATTTCTGAGTTTTGCCTCAAAATAAGGATTATTTCTGTCTTTTTTGGCCTATCATATAGGGAATTTCAGCTTTTTGCCCAACAATTAGGGGAATTTCTGCAATTTTGCTCCAAAATACGGGGAATTTCTGCCTTTTTGCTCGAAAATAAGAAGAATGCATACCTTTTTGCCATAAAAAAGGGAAATTTCTTCATTTTTGCTCCAAAATAAGGGGAATTTCTGTTTTTTTTCCTCTAAATAAGTGGAATTTCTCTCTTTTTCCCCCAAAACAAAGGGAATTTCTCTCTTTTTCGCCCCAAAATAAAGAAAAATTCTGACTTATTACCCTGAAGTAAGTGAAATTTCTGCATTTTTTTCCCCAAAATATGGGAAATTTCTGCATTTTTGCCCCCAAATAAGAGGAATTTCAGCCTTTTTACCTCAAAATAAGGGGAATTTCTACATTTTTTGCCACAAAATATTAGGAATTTCTGCCTTTTTGCCCTGAAATAAGGAAAATTTCTGCCTTTTTTCCATGAAATAAGTGAAATTTCTGCAATTTTGCAAAAAATAAGTGAAATTTCTGCAATTTTGCCCAAAAATAAGGGAAATTTCTGCAATTTTGCCCCAAAATAAGGGAAATTTCTGGAATTTTGCCCCAAAATAAGTGGAATTTCTGAGTTTTGCCCCAAAATAAGGAGAATTTCTGCTTTTTGCCCCACAATTAGGGGGATTTCTGCAATTTTGCTCCCAAATCGGGGAATTTCTGCCTTTTTGCCCGAAAATAAGGAGAATGCATAACTTTTTGCCATAAAAAAGGGAAATGTCTTCATTTTTGCTCCAAAATAAGGGGAATTTCTGCTTTTTTGCCTCTAAATAAGTGGAATTTATGTCTTTTTCTTCCAAAACAAAGGTTATTCATATATTTTTGCCCCAAAATAGGAAAAATTTCTGACTTATTATCCTTAAATAAGTGAAATTTCTGCAATTTTGCCCCAAAATAAGGGAAATTTCTGGATTTTTGCCCCAAAATTTGTGGAATTTCTGAGTTTTGCCCCAAAATAAGGAGAATTTCTGTCTTTTGGCCCCAACATATAGGGAATTTCAGCCTATTTGCCCCACAATTAAGGCAATTTCTGAGATTTTGCTCCAAATTACGGGGAATTTCTGCCTTTTTGCCCGAAAATAAGAAGAATGCATATATTTTTGCCATAAAAAAGGGAAATTTCTTCATTTTTGCTCCAAAATAAAGAAAATTTCTGCTTTTATGCGTCTAAATAAGTGGAATTTCTGTCTTTTTCTTCCAAAACAAAGAGAATTTCTTTCTTTTTTGCCCCAAAATAAGAAAATTTCTGATTTATTACCTTGAAATAAGTGAAATTTCTGCAATTTTGCCCCAAAATAAAGAAAATTTCTGCCTTTTTTCCCCCAAATAAGGGGAATTTCAGCCTTTTTACCTCAAAATGAGGGGAATTTCTGCATTTTTGCCACAAAATATTAGGAATTTCTGCATTTTGCTCCAAAATAAGGAAAATTTCTGCCTTTTTCCCCTGAAATAAGTGAAATTTCTGCAACTTTGCCCCAAAATAAGTGAAATTTCTGCAATTTGGCCCCAAAATAAGGGAAATTTCTGGAATTTTGCCCCAAAATAAGTGGAATTTCTGAGTTTTGCCCCAAAATAAGGAGAATTTCTGTCTTTTTGCCCTAACATATAGGGAATTCTGCCTTTTTGCCCTACATTTAGGGGAATTTCTGCAATTTTGCTCCAAAATACGGGGAATTTCTGCCTTTTTGACGAAAATAAGAAGAATGCATACCTTTTTGCCATAAAAAAAGGAAATTTCTTCATTTTTGCTCCAAAATAAGGGGAATTTCTGCATTTTGCCTCTAAATATGTGGAGTTTCTGTCTTTTTCCCCCAAAACAAAGGGAATTTCTGTCTTTTTGGCCCCAAGATAAAAAAAATTTCTGACTTATTACCCTGAAGTAAGTGAAAATTCTGCAATTTTGCCCCAAAATAAGGGAAATTTCTGCCTTTTTTCTCCCAAAAAAAGGGGAATTTCAGAATTTTTACCTCAAAATAATGGGAATTTCTGCATTTTTGCCACAAAATATTAGGAATTTCTGCCTTTTTACCACAAAAATTAGAAAAATTTCTGCCTTTTTTCCCTGAAATAAGTGAAATTTCTGCAATTTTGCCCAAAAATAAGTGAAATTTCTGCAATTGCCCAAAAATAAGGGAAATTTCTTCAATTTTGCCCCAAAATAAGGGAAATTTCTGGAATTTTGCCCCAAAATAAGTGGAATTTCTGAGTTTTGCCTCAAAATAAGGATTATTTCTGTCTTTTTTGGCCTATCATATAGGGAATTTCAGCTTTTTGCCCAACAATTAGGGGAATTTCTGCAATTTTGCTCCAAAATACGGGGAATTTCTGCCTTTTTGCTCGAAAATAAGAAGAATGCATACCTTTTTGCCATAAAAAAGGGAAATTTCTTCATTTTTGCTCCAAAATAAGGGGAATTTCTGTTTTTTTTCCTCTAAATAAGTGGAATTTCTCTCTTTTTCCCCCAAAACAAAGGGAATTTCTCTCTTTTTCGCCCCAAAATAAAGAAAAATTCTGACTTATTACCCTGAAGTAAGTGAAATTTCTGCATTTTTTTCCCCAAAATATGGGAAATTTCTGCATTTTTGCCCCCAAATAAGAGGAATTTCAGCCTTTTTACCTCAAAATAAGGGGAATTTCTACATTTTTTGCCACAAAATATTAGGAATTTCTGCCTTTTTGCCCTGAAATAAGGAAAATTTCTGCCTTTTTTCCATGAAATAAGTGAAATTTCTGCAATTTTGCAAAAAATAAGTGAAATTTCTGCAATTTTGCCCAAAAATAAGGGAAATTTCTGCAATTTTGCCCCAAAATAAGGGAAATTTCTGGAATTTTGCCCCAAAATAAGTGGAATTTCTGAGTTTTGCCCCAGAATAAGGAGAATTTCTGCTTTTTGCCCCACAATTAGGGGGATTTCTGCTATTTTGCTCCCAAATCGGGGAATTTCTGCCTTTTTGCCCGAAAATAAGGAGAATGCATAACTTTTTGCCATAAAAAAGGGAAATGTCTTCATTTTTGCTCCAAAATAAGGGGAATTTCTGCTTTTTTGCCTCTAAATAAGTGGAATTTATGTCTTTTTCTTCCAAAACAAAGGTTATTCATATATTTTTGCCCCAAAATAGGAAAAATTTCTGACTTATTATCCTTAAATAAGTGAAATTTCTGCAATTTTGCCCCAAAATAAGGGAAATTTCTGGATTTTTGCCCCAAAATTTGTGGAATTTCTGAGTTTTGCCCCAAAATAAGGAGAATTTCTGTCTTTTGGCCCCAACATATAGGGAATTTCAGCCTATTTGCCCCACAATTAAGGCAATTTCTGAGATTTTGCTCCAAATTACGGGGAATTTCTGCCTTTTTGCCCGAAAATAAGAAGAATGCATATATTTTTGCCATAAAAAAGGGAAATTTCTTCATTTTTGCTCCAAAATAAAGAAAATTTCTGCTTTTATGCGTCTAAATAAGTGGAATTTCTGTCTTTTTCTTCCAAAACAAAGAGAATTTCTTTCTTTTTTGCCCCAAAATAAGAAAATTTCTGATTTATTACCTTGAAATAAGTGAAATTTCTGCAATTTTGCCCCAAAATAAAGAAAATTTCTGCCTTTTTTCCCCCAAATAAGGGGAATTTCAGCCTTTTTACCTCAAAATGAGGGGAATTTCTGCATTTTTGCCACAAAATATTAGGAATTTCTGCATTTTGCTCCAAAATAAGGAAAATTTCTGCCTTTTTCCCCTGAAATAAGTGAAATTTCTGCAACTTTGCCCCAAAATAAGTGAAATTTCTGCAATTTGGCCCCAAAATAAGGGAAATTTCTGGAATTTTGCCCCAAAATAAGTGGAATTTCTGAGTTTTGCCCCAAAATAAGGAGAATTTCTGTCTTTTTGCCCTAACATATAGGGAATTCTGCCTTTTTGCCCTACATTTAGGGGAATTTCTGCAATTTTGCTCCAAAATACGGGGAATTTCTGCCTTTTTGAACGAAAATAAGAAGAATGCATACCTTTTTGCCATAAAAAAGGGAAATTTCTTCATTTTTGCTCCAAAATAAGGGGAATTTCTGCATTTTGCCTCTAAATATGTGGAGTTTCTGTCTTTTTCCCCCAAAACAAAGGGAATTTCTGTCTTTTTGGCCCCAAAATAAAAAAAATTTCTGACTTATTACCCTGAAGTAAGTGAAAATTCTGCAATTTTGCCCCAAAATAAGGGAAATTTCTGCTTTTTTGCTCCCAAAAAAGGGGAATTTCAGACTTTTTACCTCAAAATAATGGGAACTTCTGCATTTTTGCCACAAAATATTAGGAATTTCTGCCTTTTTGCCCCAAAAATTAGAAAAATTTCTGCCTTTTTCCCTGAAATAAGTGAAATTACTGCAATTTTGCCCAAAAATAAGTGAAATTTCTGCAATTTTGCCCAAAAATAAGGGAAATTTCTGCAATTTTGCCCCAAAATAAGGGAAATTTCTGGAATTTTGCCCCAAAATAAGTGGAATTTCTGAGTTTTGCCTCAAAATAAAGAGAATTTCTGTCTTTTTGGCCTATCATATAGGGAATTTCTGCTTTTTGCCCCACAATTAGGGGAATTTCTGCAATTTTGCTCCAAAATACGGGGAATTTCTGCCTTTTTGCCCGAAAATAAGAAGAATGCATACCTTTTTGCCATAATAAAGGGAAATTTCTTCATTTTTGCTCCAAAATAAGGGGAATTTCTGCTTTTTTGCCTCTAAATAAGTGGAATTTTTGTCTTTTTCCCCCAAAACAAAGGGAATTTCTCTCTTTTTTGCCCCAAAATAAAGAAAAATTCTGACTTATTACCCTGAAGTAAGTGAAATTTCTGCAATTTTTCCTCAAAATATGGGATATTTCTGCATTTTTGCCACCAAATAAGTGGAATTTCAGCCTTTTTACCTCAAAATAAGGGGAATTTCTACATTTTTGCCACAAAATATTAAGAATTTCTGCCTATTGCCCTGTAATAAAGAAAATTTCTGCCTTTTTTCCATGAAATAAGTGAAATTTCTGCAATTTTGCCCAAAAATAAGGGAAATTTCTGGAATTTTGCCCCAAAATAAGGGAAATTTCTGGAATTTTGCCCCAAAATATGTGGAATTTCTGAGTTTTGCCCCAAAATAAGGAGAATTTCTGCTTTTTGCCCCACAATTAGGGGGATTTCTGCAATTTTGCTCCAATATACGGGGAATTTCTGCATTTTTGACACAAAATATTAGGAATTTCTGCCTCTTTGCCCCAAAATAAGAAAATTTCTGCTTTTTTTCCCTGAAATAAGTGAAATTTCTCCAATTATGCCCCAAAATAAGTTAAATTTCTGCAATTTTGCCCCAAAATAAAGGAAATATCTGGAATTTTGCCCCAAAATAATGGAATTTCTGAGTTTTGCCCCAAAATAAGGAGAATTTCTGTCTTTTTGCTCCAACATATAGGGAATTTCTACCTTTTTGCCCGACAATTAGGGGAATTTCTGCAATTTTGCTCCAAAATACGGGTAATTTCTGCATTTTTGCCCGAAAATAAGAAGAATGCATACCTTTTTGCCATATAAAAGGGAAATTTCTTCATTTTTGCTCCAAAATAAGGAAAATTTCTGCTTTTTTGCCTCTAAATAAGTGTAATTTCTGTTTTTTTCCCCCAAAACAGAGGGAATTTCTGTCTTTTTTGCCCCAAAATAAGGAAAATTTCTGCCTTTTTCCCTGAAATAAGTGAAATTTCTGCAATTTTGGCCCAAAATAAGTGAAATTTCTGCCTTTTTGCCCCCAAATAAGGGGAATTTTAGCCTTTTTACCTCAAAATAAGGGGAATTTCTGCATTTTTGCCCCAAAATATGGGAAATTTCTGCCTTTTTGCCCCAAACTAAGAAAAATTTCTGCAATTTTGTACCAAAATAAAAGAAATTTTTGCCCTTTTGCTTCCAAATAAAAAAATTTCTACTTTTTTCTGAAAAAAGTGAAATTTCTGAAATTTTGCCCCAAAATAAGTGAAGTTTCTACAATTTTGCCCCAAAATAAGTGAAATTTCTGGAATTTTGCCCCAAAATAAGTGTAATTTCTGAGTTTTGCCCAAATATAAGGAGAAATTCTGTATTTTTGCCTCAACATATTGGGAATTTCTGCATTTTTGCCCCACAAATTGGGAAATTTCTGCAATTTTGCTCTAAAATAAGAAGAATTTCTGCCTTTTTGCCCAAAAATAAGAAGAATGCATACCTTTATGCCCTTAAAAAGTGAAATTTCTTAATTTTTGCTCCAAAATAAGGGGAATTTCTGCTTTTTTGCCTCTAAAAAAGTGGAATTTCTGTCTTTTTCCCCCCAAAACAAAGGTTATTTCTGTTTTCTGGCTCCAAAATAAGTTAAATTTCTGACTTATTACCCTGAAATAAGTGAAATTTCTGCAATTTTGCCCCAAAATAAGAGAAATTTCTGCCTTTTTGCCCCCAAATAAAGGGAATTTCAGCCTTTTACCTCAACATAAGAGAAATTTCTGCATTTTTACCCAAAAATATGGGAAATTTCTGCCTTTTTGCCCCAAAATAAAAAAAATTCTGCATTTTGTAACAAAATAAAAGAAATTTCTGCCTTTTAGCCCCAAAATAAGAAAATTTCTGCTTTTTTTTCTGAAATAAGTGAAATTTCTGCAATTTTGCCCCAAAATAATTTAAATTTCTGAGTTTTACCCTAAAATAAGGAGAATTTCTGTCTTTTTGCCCCAACATATAGGGAATTACTGCATTTTTGCGCCACAATTAGGGGAATTTTCGCAATTTTGCTCTAAAATACGGGGAATTTCTGCCTTTTTTGTCCGAAAATAATAATAATGCATACCTTTTTGCCATAAAAAAGGGAATTTTCTTCATTTTACTCCAAAATAAGGGGAATTTCTGCATTTGCCTCTAAATAAGTGGAATTTCTGTCTTTTTCCCCAAAAAACAAAGGGAATTTCTGTCTTTTTTGCCCCAAAATAAGGAAAATTTCTGACTTATTACTCTGAAATAAGTGAAATTTCTGCAATTTTGCCCCAAAATAAGAGAAATTTCTGTTTTTTAACCCCAAATAAGGGGAATTTCAGCATTTTACCTCAAAATAAGGGGAATTTCTGCATTTTTTCCCCAAAATATGGGAAATTTTTGCCTTTTTGCCAAAAATAAGAAAAAATTTCTGCAATTTTGTACCAAAATATGGGAAATTTCTGACTTTTTGCCCCAAAATAAGGAAAATTTCTGCCTTTTTTCTCTGAAATAAGTGAAATTTCTCCAATTTTGTCCCAAAATAAGTGCAATTTCTGCAATTTTGCCCCAAAATAAGGGAAATTTCTGGAATTTTGCCCCAAAATATGTGGAATTTCTGAGTTTTGCCCCAAAATAAGCAGAATTTCTGTCTTTTTGCCCCAACATATAGGGAATTTCTGCCTTTTTGCCCCACAATTAGGTTAATTTCTGCAATTTTGTTCCAAAATACAGAGAATTTCTGCCTTTCTGCCCGAAAATAAGAAGAATGCATACCTTTTTGCCATAAAAAAGGGAAATTTCTGTAATTTTGCTCCAAAATAAGGGGAATTTCTGCTTTTTGCCTCTAAATATGTGGAGTTTCTCTCTTTTTCCCCCAAAACAAAGAAAATTTCTGTCTTTTTTGCAACAAAATAAATGTTCTGACTTATTACCCTGAAATAAGTGAAATTTCTGCAATTTTGCCCCAAAATAAGGGAAATTTCTGCCCTTTTGCCCCCAAATAAGAGGAATTTCACCCTTTTACCTCAAAATAAGAAGAATTTCTGCATTTTTGCAACAAAATATTAGGAATTTCTGCCTTTTTGCCCCAAAATAAGGAAAATTTCTGCCTTTTTTCCCTGAAATAAGTGAAATTTCTGCAATTTTGCCCCAAAATAAGGGACATCTCTGGAATTTTGCCCCAAAATAAGTGGAATTTCTGAGTTATGCCCAAAAATAAGGAGAATTTATGTCTTTTTGCCCTAACATATAGGGAATTTCTGCCTTTTTGCCCCACAATTAGGGGAATTTCTAGAATTTTGCTCCAAAATACGGGGAATTTTTGCTTTTTAGGCCGAAAATAAAGGGAATGTATACCTTTTGCCACAAAAAAGGGAAATCTTCATTTTTGCTTCAAAATAAGGGGAATTTCTGCTTTTTTGCCTCTAAATAAGTGGAATTTCTGTCTTTTTCCCCCAAAACAAAGGGAATTTCTGTATTTTTTGCCCCAAGATAAGGAAAATTTCTGACTTATCACCCTGAAATAAGTGAAATTGCTGTATTTTGCCTCAAAATAAGAAAAATTTCTCCCTTTTTGCCCCCAAATAAGGGAAATTTCAGCCTTTTTACGTCAAAAAAAAAAGAAATTTCTGCATTTTTGCCCAAAATATGGGAACTTTCTGCGTTTTTGTTCCAAAATAAGAAAAATTTCTTCAATTTTGTACCAAAATAAAAGAAATTTCTGCCTTTTTGCCCCAAAATAAAAAAATTTCTGCTTTTTTTCTGAAATAAGTGAAATTTCTGCAATTTTGCCCAAAATAAGTGAAATTTCTGCAATTTTGCCCCAAAATAAGGGAAATTTCTGGAATTTTGCCTCAAAATAAATGGTATTTCTGAGTTTTGCCACAAAATAAGGAGAATTTCTGTCCTGTTGCCCCAACATATAGGGAATTTCTGCCTTTTTGCCCCACAATTAGGGGAATTTCTGCAATTTTGCTCCAAAATACGGAGAATTTCTGCCTTTTTGTCCGAAAATAAGAAGAATGCATACCTTTTTGCCATAAAAAAGGGAAATTTCTTCATTTTTGCTTCAAAATAAGGGGAATTTCTGCATTTGCCTCTAAATAAGTGGAATTTCTGTCTTTTTCCCCCAAAACAAAGGGAATTTCTGTCTTTTTTGCCCCAAAATAAGGAAAATTTCTGACTTATTACTCTGAAATAAGTGAAATTTCTGCAATTTTGCCCCAAAATAAGAGAAATTTCTGTTTTTTAACCCCAAATAAGGGGAATTTCAGCATTTTACCTCAAAATAAGGGGAATTTCTGCATTTTTTCCCCAAAATATGGGAAATTTTTGCCTTTTTGCCAAAAATAAGAAAAAATTTCTGCAATTTTGTACCAAAATATGGGAAATTTCTGACTTTTTGCCCCAAAATAAGGAAAATTTCTGCCTTTTTTCTCTGAAATAAGTGAAATTTCTCCAATTTTGTCCCAAAATAAGTGCAATTTCTGCAATTTTGCCCCAAAATAAGGGAAATTTCTGGAATTTTGCCCCAAAATATGTGGAATTTCTGAGTTTTGCCCCAAAATAAGCAGAATTTCTGTCTTTTTGCCCCAACATATAGGGAATTTCTGCCTTTTTGCCCCACAATTAGGTTAATTTCTGCAATTTTGTTCCAAAATACAGAGAATTTCTGCCTTTCTGCCCGAAAATAAGAAGAATGCATACCTTTTTGCCATAAAAAAGGGAAATTTCTGTAATTTTGCTCCAAAATAAGGGGAATTTCTGCTTTTTGCCTCTAAATATGTGGAGTTTCTCTCTTTTTCCCCCAAAACAAAGAAAATTTCTGTCTTTTTTGCAACAAAATAAAGAAATTTTCTGACTTATTACCCTGAAATAAGTGAAATTTCTGCAATTTTGCCCCAAAATAAGGGAAATTTCTGCCCTTTTGCCCCCAAATAAGAGGAATTTCACCCTTTTACCTCAAAATAAGAAGAATTTCTGCATTTTTGCAACAAAATATTAGGAATTTCTGCCTTTTTGCCCCAAAATAAGGAAAATTTCTGCCTTTTTTCCCTGAAATAAGTGAAATTTCTGCAATTTTGCCCCAAAATAAGGGACATCTCTGGAATTTTGCCCCAAAATAAGTGGAATTTCTGAGTTATGCCCAAAAATAAGGAGAATTTATGTCTTTTTGCCCTAACATATAGGGAATTTCTGCCTTTTTGCCCCACAATTAGGGGAATTTCTAGAATTTTGCTCCAAAATACGGGGAATTTTTGCTTTTTAGGCCGAAAATAAAGGGAATGTATACCTTTTGCCACAAAAAAGGGAAATCTTCATTTTTGCTTCAAAATAAGGGGAATTTTTGCTTTTTTGCCTCTAAATAAGTGGAATTTCTGTCTTTTTCCCCCAAAACAAAGGGAATTTCTGTATTTTTTGCCCCAAGATAAGGAAAATTTCTGACTTATCACCCTGAAATAAGTGAAATTGCTGTATTTTGCCTCAAAATAAGAAAAATTTCTCCCTTTTTGCCCCCAAATAAAAGAAATTTCAGCCTTTTTACGTCAAAAAAAAAGAAATTTCTGCATTTTTGCCCAAAATATGGGAACTTTCTGCGTTTTTGTTCCAAAATAAGAAAAATTTCTTCAATTTTGTACCAAAATAAAAGAAATTTCTGCCTTTTTGCCCCAAAATAAAAAAATTTCTGCTTTTTTTCTGAAATAAGTGAAATTTCTGCAATTTTGCCCAAAATAAGTGAAATTTCTGCAATTTTGCCCCAAAATAAGGGAAATTTCTGGAATTTTGCCTCAAAATAAGTGGTATTTCTGAGTTTTGCCACAAAATAAGGAGAATTTCTGTCCTTTTGCCCCAACATATAGGGAATTTCTGCCTTTTTGCCCCACAATTAGGGGAATTTCTGCAATTTTGCTCCAAAATACAGAGAATTTCTGCCTTTTGGCCGAAAATAAGAAGAATGCATACCTTTTTGCCATAAAAAAGGGAAATTTCTTCATTTTTGCTCCAAAATAAGGGGAATTTCTGCATTTGCCTCTAAATAAGTGGAATTTCTGTCTTTTTCCCCCAAAACAAAGGAAATTTCTGTCTTTTTTGCCCCAAAATAAGGAAAATTTCTGACTTATTACCCTGAAATAAGTGAAATTTCTGCAATTTTGCCCCAAAATAAAGGATATTTCTGCCTTTTTGCCCCCAAATAAGGGGAATTTCAGCCTTTTTACCTCAAAATAAGGGGAATTTCTGCTTTTTTGCCTCTAAATAAGTGGAATTTCTGTCTTTTTTCTCTAAAACAAAAGGAATTTCTGTCTTTTTGCCCCAAAATAAGGAAAATTTCTGACTTTTTTTCCTTAAATAAGTGAAATTTCTGCTTTTTTCCCCCAAATAAGGGAATTTCTGCATTTTTGCCCCAAAATATGGGAAATTTCTGGCTTTTTGCCCCAAAATAAGAAAATTTCTGCTTTTTTTTTCTGAAATAATTGAAATTTCTGCAATTTTGTCCCAAAATAAGTGAAATTTCTGAGTTTTGCCACAAAATAAAGAGAATTTCTGTCTTTTTGCCCCAACATATAAGGAATTTCTGCCTTTTTGCCCCACAATTAGAGGAATTTCTGCAATTTTGCTCCAAAATACGGGGAATTTCTGCCTTTTTCTCTGAAAATAAGAAGAATGCATACATTTTTGCCATAAAAAAGTAAAATTTTTTGATTTTTGCTCCAAAATAAGAAGAATTTCTGCTTTTTTCCTCTAAATAATTCGAATTTCTGTTTTTTCCCCCAAAACAAATAGAATTTCTGTCTTTTTTGCCCCAAAATAAAGAAAATTTCTGATTTATTACCCTGAAATAAGTGAAATTTCTGCAATTTTGCCTCTAAATAAGAGAAATTTCTGCCATTTTGCACCCAAATAAGGGGAATTTCATCCTTTTTACCTCAAAATAAGGGGAATTTCTCCATTTTTGCTTCAAAATATGGGAAATTTCTGCCTTTTTGCCCCAAAATAAAAAATTTCTGCTTTTTTCCCTGAAATAAGTGAAATTTCTGAAATTTTGCCCCAAAATAAGTGAAATTTCTGCAATTTGGCCACAAAATATGGGAAATTTCTGGAATTTTGCCCCAAAATAAATGGAATTTCTGAGTTTTGCCCCAAAATAAGAAGAATGTCTGTCTTTTTGCCCCAACATATAGGGAATTTCTGCCTTTTTGCCTCACAATTAGGGAAATTTCTGCAATATTGCTCAAAATACAGGGAATTTCTGCCTTTTTGCCTGAAAATAAAAAGAATGCATACCTTTTTGCCATAAAAAATGGGAAATTTCTTCATTTTTGCTCCAAAATAAGGGGTATTTCTGCATTTTTGACTCTAAATAAGTGGAATTTCTGTTTTTTTCCCCCAAAACAAAGGGAATTTCTGTCTTTTTTGTTCCAAAATAAGGAAAATTTCTTACTTATTACCCTGAAATAAGTGAAATTTCTGCAATTATGCCCCAAAATAAGGGAAATTACTGCCTTTTTGCCCCCAAATAAGGGAAATTTCAGCCTTTTTACCTCAAAATAAGGGGAATTTTTGAATTTTTACCACAAAATATTAGGAATTTCTGTTTTTTGCCCCAAAATAAGGAAAATTTCTGCCTTTTTTCCCTGAAATAAGTGAAATTTCTGCAATTTTGCCCCAAAATAAGTGAAATTTCTGCAATTTTGCCCTAAAATAAGGTAAATTTCTGGAATTTTGCACCAAATAAGTGGAATTTCTGAGTTTCGCCCCAAAATAAGGAGAATTTCTGTCTTTTTGCCCCAACATATATGGAATTTCTACATTTTTGCCCGACAATTAGGGGAATTTCTGCAATTTTGCTCCAAAATACAAGGAATTTTTGCCTTTTTGCCCGAAAATAAGTAGAATGCATACCTTTTTGCCATAAAAAAGGGAAATTTCTTCATTTTTGCTCCAAAATAAGGAAAATTTCTGCTTTTATGCCTCTAAATAAGTGGTATTTCGGTCTTTTTCCTCCAAAACAAAGGGAATTTCTGTCTTTTTTGCCCCAAAATAAAAAAAATTTCTGACTTATTACCCTGAAATAAGTGAAATTTCTGCAATTTTGCCCCAAAATAGGGAAATTTCGGCCTTTTTACCCCCAAATAAGGGGAATTTCACCCTTTTTACCTCAAAATAAAGGGAAATTCTGTATTTTTGCCACAAAATATTAGGAATTTCTGCCTTTTTGCCCCAAAATAAGGAAAATTTCTGCCTGTTTTCCCTAAAATAAGTGAAATTTCCGCAATTTTGGCCCAAAATAAGTGAAATTTCTGCCTTTTTGCCCCCCAATAAGGGGAATTTTAGCCTTTTTACCTCAAAATAATGGGAATTTCTGAATTTTTGCCCCAAAATAAGAAAAATTTCTGAAATTTGTACCAAAATAAAAGAAATTTCTGCATTTTTGCTTCCAAAAAGAAAAATTTCTATTTTTTTTTCTGAAAATAAGTCAAATTTCTTAAATTTTGGCCCAAAATAAGTGAAATTTCTAGAATTTTGCCCCAAAATAAGTGAAATTTCTGGAATTTTGCCCCAAAATAAGTGGAATTTTTGAGTTTTACCCCAAAATAAGGAGAATTTCTGTCTTTTTGCCCCAACATATAGGGAATTTTTCCCTTTTTGCACCACAATTAGGGGAATTTCTGCAATTTTGGTCCAAAATACAGGGAATTTCTGCCTTTTTGCCCGAAAATAAGAATGCATACCTTTTTGCCATAAAAAAGAAAAATTTCTTCATTTTTGCTCCAAAATAAAAGGAATTTCTGCCTTTTTGACTCTAAATAAGTGGAATTTCTGTCTTTTTCCCCCAAAACAAAAGGAATTTCTGTTTTTTTTGTTCCAAAATAATGAAAATTTCTGACTTATTACCCTGAAGTAAGTGAAATTTCTACAATTTTGCCCCAAAAAAAGGAAAATTTCTGCCTTTTTGCCCCCAAATAAGGGGAATTTCAGCATTTTTACCTCAAAATAAGGGGAATTTCTGCATTTTTGCCACAAAATATTAGGAATTTCTGCCTTTTTGCCCCAAAATAAGGAAAATTTCTGCCTTTTTTTCCTGAAATAAGTGAAATTTCTGAAATTTTGCCCCAAAATAAGTGAAATTTCTGCAATTTTGCCCCAAAATAAGGAAAATTTCTGCAATTTTGTACCAAAATAAAAGAAATTTCTGCCTTTTTGCTTCCAAATAAGAAAATTTCTGCTTTTTTTCTGAAATAGGTGAAATTTCTGAAATTTTTCCCCAAAATAAGTGAAATTTCTACAATTTTGCCCCAAAATAAGTGAAATTTCTGGAATTTTGCCTCAAAATAATTGGAATTTCATAGTTTTGACCCAAAATAAGGAGAATTTCTGTCTTTTTGCCTCAACATATAGGGAGTTTCTGCCTTTTTGCCCCACAATTATGGCAATTTCTGCAATTTTGCTCCAAAATACGGGTATTTCTGCCTTTTTGCCCAAAAATAAGAAGAATGCATACCTTTTTGCCATAAAAAAGGAAAATTTCTTCATTTTTGCTCCAAAATAAGGGGAATTTCTGCTTTTATGCCTCTAAATATGTGGAATTTCTGTCTTTGTCTCCCAATACAAATAGAATTTCTGTCTTTTTGCTCCAAAATAAGGAAAATTTGTGACTTATTACCCTGAAATAAGTTAAATTTCTGCAATTTTCCCCCAAATAAGTGAAATTTCTGCAACTTGCCCCCAAATAAGTGAAATTTCTACAATTTTGTGCCAAAATAAGTGAAATTTCTGGAAATTTGCCCCAAAATAAGTGGAATTTCCGAGTTTTGCCCCAAAATAAGGAGAATTTCTGTCTTTTTGCCTCAACATATAGGGAATTTCTGCCTTTTTGCCCCACAATTAGGGGAATTTCTGCAATTTTGCTCCAAAATATGGGGAATTTCTGCCTTTTTGCCCGAAAATAAGAATGCATACCTTTTTGCCATAAAAAAGGAAAATTTCTTCATTTTTGCTCCAAAATAAAGGGAATTTTTGCTTTTTTGCCTCTAAATAAGTGGAATTTCTGTATTTTTCCCCCAAAACATAGGTAATTTCTGTCTTTTTTGCCCAAAAATAAGGAAAATTTCTGACTTATTACCCTGAAGTAAGTGAAATTTATGCAATTTTGCCCCAAAATAAGGGGAATTTCTGCTTCTTTGTCTCTAAATAAGTGGAATTTATGTATTTTTCCCCCAAAACAAAGGGAATTTATGTCTTTTTTGCGCAAAATAAGGAAAATTTCTGACTTATTACCATGAAATAAGGGAAATTTCTTGAATTTTGCCCCAAATAAGGGAAATTTCTGCATTTTTGCCCGAAAATAAGAAGAATGCATAACTATTTGCCATAAAAAAGGAAAATTTCTTCATTTTTGCTCCAAAATAAAGAGAATTTTTGCTTTTATGCCTCTAAATATGTGGAATTTCTGTCTTTGTCCCCCAAAACAAAGGGAATTTCTGTATTTTTGCCCCAAAATAAGGAAAATTTCTGACTTATTATCCTGAAATAAGTGAAATTTCTGCAATTTTTCCCCAAAATAAGGGAAATTTCTCCCTTTTTGCCCCCAAATAACGGGAATTTCAGCCTTTTTACCTCAAAATAAGGGGAATTTCTGCATTTTTGCCCCAAATATGGGAAATTTTGCCTTTTTGCCCAAAATAAAAAAATTTTCTGCAATTTTGTAACAAAATAAAAGAAATTTTTGCCTTTTTGCCCCAGAAGAAGAAAATTTCTGCTTTTATTCCCTTAAATAAGTGAAATTTCTGCAATTCTGCCCCAAAATAAGTGAAATTTCTGCAATTTATCCACAAAATAAGGGAAATTTCTGGAATTTTGCCTCAAAATAAGTGGAATTTCTGAGTTTTGCCACAAAATAAGGAGAATTTCTGTCCTTTTGCCCAAACATATAGGGAATTTCTGCCTTTTTGCCCAACAATTAGCGGAATTTCTGCAATTTTGCTCCAAAATACGGGGAATTTCTGCCTTTATATCCGAAAATAAGAAGAATGCATACCTTTTTGCCATAAAAAAGGGAAATTTCTTCATTTTTGTCCAAAATAAGGGGAATTTCTGCATTTGCCTCTAAATAAGTGGAATTTCTGTCTTTTTCCCCCAAAACAATTGGAATTTCTGTCTTTTTTGCCCCAAAATAAGGAAAATTTCTGACTTATTACCCTGAAATAAGTGAAATTTCTGCAATTTTGCCTCAAAATAAAGGAAATTTCTGCCTTTTTGCCCCCAAATAAGGGGAATTTCAGCCTTTTTACCTCAAAATAAGGGGAATTTCTGCATTTTTTCTTCAAAATATGGGAAATTTCTGCCTTTTTGCCCCAAAATAAAAAAATTTCTGCTTTTTTTCTCTGAAATAAGTGAAATTTCTGAAATTTTGCCCCCAAATAAGTGAAATTTCTGCAATTTGGCCCCAAAATATGGGAAATTTCTGGAATTTTGCCCCAAAATAAGTGGAATTTCTCAGTTTTGCCCAAAAGAAGAAGAATGTCTGTCTTTTTGCCCCAACATATAGGGAATTTCTGCCTTTTTGCCCCAAAATTAGGGGAATTTCTGCAATGTTGCTCAAAATACAGGGAATTTCTGCCTTTTTGCCTGAAAATAAGAAGAATGCATTACTTTTTGCCATAAAAAAGGGAAATATCTTCATTTTTGCTTCAAAATAAGGGGAATTTCTGCCTTTTTGACTCTAAATAAGTGGAATTTCTGTCTTTTTCCCCCAAAACAAAGGGAATTTCTGTCTTTTTTCTTCCAAAATAAAAAAAATTTCTTACTTATTACCCTGAAATAACTGAAATTTCTTCAATTTTGCCCCAAAATAAGGGAAATTACTGCCTTTTTGCCCCCAAATAAGGGTAATTTCAGCCTTTTTACCTCAAAATAAGGGGAATTTCTGCATTTTTGCCACAAAATATTAGGAATTTCTGCTTTTTGCCCTAAAATAAGGAAAATTTCTGCCTTTTTTCCCTGAAATAAGTGAAATTTCTGCAATTTTGCCCCAAAATAAGTGAAATTTCTGCAATTTTGTTCTAAAATAAGGTAAATTTCTAGAATTTTGCCCCAAACAAGTGGAATTTCTGAGTTTCGCCCCAAAATAAGGAGAATTTCTGTCTTTTTGCCCCAACATATAGGGAATTTCTACCTTTTTGCCCGACAATTAGGGGAATTTTTGCAATTTTGCTCCAAAATACGGGGAATTTCTTCCTTTTTGCCCGAAAATAAGAAAAATTCATACCTTTTTGCCATAAAAAAGGGAAATTTCTTCATTTTTGCTCCAAAATAAGGAAAATTTCTGCTTTTTTGCCTCTAAATAAGAGGTATTTCTGTCTTTTTCCCCCAAAACAAAGGGAATTTCTGTCTTTTTTGCCCCAAAATATGGAAAATTTCTTACTTATTACCCTGAAATAAGTGAAATTTCTGCAATTTTGCCCCAAAATAAGCGAAATTTCGGCATTTTTACCCCCAAATAAGGGGAATTTCACCCTTTTTACCTCAAAATAAAGGGAATTTCTTCATTTTTGCCACAAAATATTAGGAACTTCTGCCTTTTTGCCCCAAAATAAGGAAAATTTCTGCCTTTTTTTTCTGAAATAAGTGAAATTTCCTCAAGTTTGGCCCAAAATAAGTGAAATTTCTGCCTTTTTGCCCCCAAATAAGGGGAATTTTAGCCTTTTTACCTCAAAAGAAGGGGAATTTCTGCATTTTTGCCCTAAAATATGGGAAATTTCTGCCTTTTTGCCCCAAAATAAGAAAAATTTCTGCAATTTTGTACCAAAATAAAAGAAATTTCTGCCTTTTTGCTTCCAAATAGAAAAATTTCTACTTTTTTTTCTGAAAAAAGTGAAATTTCTGAAATTTTGCCACAAAATAAGTGAAATTTCTACAATTTTGCCCCAAAATAAGTGAAATTTCTGGAATTTTGCCCCAAAATATGTGGAATTTCTGTCTTTTTCCCCCAAAACAAAGGGAATTTCTGTATTTTTTGCCCCAAGATAAGGAAAATTTCTGACTTATTACCCTGAAATGAGTGAAATTGCTGCAATTTTGCCTCAAAATAAGAAAAATTTCTCCCTTTTTGCCCACAAATAAGGGGAATTTCAGCCTTTTTACGTCAAAAAAAGGGAAATTTCTGCAGTTTTGCCCCAAAATATGGGAAATTTCTGCATTTTTGCCCCAAAATAAGAAAAATTTCTTCAATTTTGTACCAAAATAAAAGAAATTTCTGCCTTTTTGCCCCAAAATAAAAAAAATTCTGCTTTTTTTCTGAAATAAGTGAAATTTCTGCAATTTTGCCCAAAATAAGTGAAATTTCTGCAATTTTTCTACAAAATAAGGGAAATTTCTGGAATTTTGCCTCAAAATAAGTGGTATTTCTGAGTTTTGCCACAAAATAAGGAGAATTTCTGTCCTTTTGCCCCAACATATAGGGAATTTCTGCCTTTTTGCCCCACAATTAGAGGAATTTCTGCAATTTTGCTCCAAAATACGGGGAATTTCTGCCTTTTTGTCCGAAAATAAGAAGAATGCATACCTTTTTGCCATAAAAAAGGGAAATTTCTTCATTTTTGCTCCAAAATAAGGGGAATTTCTGCATTTGCCTCTAAATAAGTGGAATTTCTGTCTATTTCCCCCAAAACAAAGGGAATTTCTGTCTTTTTTGCCCCAAAATAAGGAAAATTTCTGACTTATTACCCTGAAATAAGTGAAATTTCTGCAATTTTGCCTCAAAATAAAGGAAAAATTGCCTTTTTGCCCCCAAATAAGGGAAATTTCAGACTTTTTACCTCAAAATAAGAGGAATTTCTGCTTTTTTGCCTCTAAATAAGTGGAATTTCTGACTTTTTCCCCCAAAACAAAGGGAATTTCTGTATTTTTTGCCCCAAGATAAGAAAAATTTCTGACTTATCACCCTGACATAAGTGAAATTGCTGTATTTTGCCTCAAAATAAGAAAAATTTCTCCCTTTTTGCCCCCAAATAAGGAGAATTTCAGCCTTTTTACGTCAAAAAAAGGGAAATTTCTGCATTTTTGCCCCAAAATATTGGAACTTTCTGCGTTTTTACCCCAAAATAAGAAAATTTTCTTCAATTTTGTACCAAAATAAAAGAAATTTCTGCCTTTTTCCCCAAAATAAAAAAAATTCTGCTTTTTTCTGAAATAAGTGAATTTTCTGCAATTTTGCCCAAAATAAGTGAAATTTCTGCAATTTTGCCCCAAAATGAAGGAAATTTCTGGAATTTTGCCTCAAAATAAGTGGTATTTCTGAGTTTTGCCACAAAATAAGGAGAATTTCTGTCCTTTTGCCCCAACATATAGGGAATTTCTGCCTTTTTGCCCCACAATTAGGGGAATTTCTGCAATTTTGCTCCAAAATACGGGGAATTTCTGCCTTTTTGTCCGAAAATAAGAAGAATGCATACATTTTTGCAATAAAAAAGGGAAATTTCTTCATTTTTGCTCCAAAATAAGGGGAATTTCTGCATTTGCCTCTAAATAAGTGGAATTTCTGTCTTTTTCCCCCAAAACAAAGGGAATTTCTGTCTTTTTTGCCCCAAAATAAGGAAAATTTCTGACTTATTACCCTTAAATAAGTGAAATTTCTGCAATTTTGCCCCAAAATAAAGGAAATTTCTGCCTTTTTGCCCCCAAATAAGGGGAATTTCAGCCTTTTTACCTCAAAATAAGGGGAATTTCTGCATTTTTACTACAAAATATGGGAAATTTCTGCCTTTTTGCCCCAAAATAAAAAAATTTCTGCTTTTTTTCCCTGAAATAAGTGAAATTTCTGAAATTTTGCCCCAAAATAAGTGAAATTTCTGCAATTTGGCCCCAAAATATGGGAAATTTCTGGAATTTTGCCCCAAAATAAGTGGAATTTCTGAGTTTTGCCCCAAAATAAGAAGAATGTCTGTCTTTTTGCCCCAACATATAGGGAATTTCTGCCTTTTTGCCCCAAAATTAGGGGAATTTCTGCAATGTTGCTCAAAATACAGGGAATTTCTGCCTTTTTGCCTGAAAATAAGAAGAATGCATACCTTTTTGCCATAAAAAAGGGAAATTTCTTCATTTTTGCTTCAAAATAAGGGGAATTTCTGCCTTTTTGACTCTAAATAAGTGGAATTTCTGTCTTTTTCCCCCAAAACAAAGGGAATTTCTGTCTTTTTTCTTCCAAAATAAAAAAAATTTCTTACTTATTACCCTGAAATAACTGAAATTTCTTCAATTTTGCCCCAAAATAAGGGAAATTACTGCCTTTTTGCCCCCAAATAAGGGTAATTTCAGCCTTTTTACCTCAAAAATAAGGGGAATTTCTGCATTTTTGCCACAAAATATTAGGAATTTCTGCTTTTTGCCCCAAAATAAGGAAAATTTCTGCCTTTTTTCCCTGAAATAAGTGAAATTTCTGCAATTTTGCCCCAAAAAAAGTGAAATTTCTGCAATTTTGTTCTAAAATAAGGTAAATTTCTGGAATTTTGCCCCAAATAAGTGGAATTTCTGAGTTTTGCCCCAAAATAAGGAGAATTTCTGTCTTTTTGCCCCAACATATAGGGAATTTCTACCTTTTTGCCCGACAATTAGGGGAATTTCTGCAATTTTGCTCCAAAATACGGGGAATTTCTGCCTTTTTGCCCGAAAATAAGAAGAATGCATACCTTTTTGCCATAAAAAAGGGAAATTTCTTCATTTTTGCTCCAAAATAAGGAAAATTTCTGCTTTTATGCCTCTAAATAAGTGGTATTTCTGTCTTTTTCCCCCAAAACAAAGGGAATTTCTGTCTTTTTTGCCCCAAAATATGGAAAATTTCTTACTTATTACCCTGAAATAAGTGAAATTTCTGCAATTTTGCCCAAAAATAAGCGAAATTTCGGCAGTTTTATCCCCAAATAAGGGGAATTTCACCCTTTTTACCTCAAAATAAAGGGAATTTCTGCATTTTTGCTACAATATATTAGGAATTTCTGCCTTTTTGCCCCAAAATAAGAAAAATTTCTGCCTTTTTTCCCTGAAATAAGTGAAATTTCCGCAAGTTTGGCCCAAAATAAGTGAAATTTCTGCCTTTTTGCCCCCAAATAAGAGGAATTTTAGCCTTTTTACCTCAAAATAAGGGGAATTTCTGCATTTTTGCCCCAAAATATGGGAAATTTCTGCCTTTTTTCCCTGAAATAAGTGAAATTTCTGCAATTTTGGCCCAAAATAAGTGGAATTTCTGCCTTTTTGCCCCCAAATAAGGGGAATTTTAGCCTTTTTACCTCAAAATAAGGGGAATTTCTAAATTTTTGCCCCAAAATATGGGAAATTTCTGCCTTTTTGCCCCAAAATAAGGAAAATTTCTGCAATTTTGTACCAAAATAAAAGAAATTTCTGCATTTTTGCTTCGAAATAGAAAAATTTCTATTTTTTTTTCTGAAAATAAGTGAAATTTCTGAAATTTTGGCCCAAAATAAGTGAAATTTCTAGAATTTTGCCCCAAAATAAGTGAAATTTCTAGAATTTTGCCCCAAAATAAGTGGAATTTCTGAGTTTTACCCCAAAATAAGGAGAATTTCTGTCTTTTTGCCCCAATATATAGGGAATTTCTCCCTTTTTGCCCCATAATTAGGGGAATTTCTGCAATTTTGCTCCAAAAGACGGGGAATTTCTGCCTTTTTGCCCGAAAATAAGAATGCATAACTTTTTGCCATAAAAAAGGAAAATTTCTTCATTTTTGCTCCAAAATAAAAGGAATTTCTGCCTTTTTGACTCTAAATAAGTGGAATTTCTGTTTTTTCCCCCAAAACAAAGGGAATTTCTGTCTTTTTTGTTCCAAAATAAAGAAAATTTCTGACTTATTACACTGAAGTAAGTGAAATTTCTACAATTTTGCCCCCAAAAAAGGGAAATTTCTGCCTTTTTTGCCCCCAAATATCGGGAATTTCAGCCATTTACCTCAAAATAAGGGGAATTTCTGCATTTTTGCCACAAAATATTAGGAATTTCTGCCTTTTTGCCCCAAAATAAAGAAAATTTCTGCCTTTTTTTCCTGAAATAAGTGAAATTTCTGAAATTTTGCCCCAAAATAAGTGAAATTTCTGCAATTAGGCCCCAAAATATGGGAAATTTCTGGAATTTTGCCCCAAAATAAGTGGAATTTCTGAGTTTTGCCCCAAAATAAGAAGAATGTCTGTCTTTTTGCCCCAACATATAGGGAATTTCTGCCTTTTTGCCCCACAATTAGGGGAATTTCTGCAATGTTGCTCAAAATACAGGGAATTTCTGCCTTTTTGCCTGAAAATAAGAAGAATGCATACCTTTTTGCCATAAAAAAGGGAAATTTCTTCATTTTTGCTTCAAAATAAGGGGAATTTCTGCCTTTTTGACTCTAAATAAGTGGAATTTCTGTCTTTTTCCCCCAAAACAAAGGGGAATTTCTGTCTTTTTTCTTCCAAAATAAAAAAAATTTCTTACTTATTACCCTGAAATAACTGAAATTTCTTCAATTTTGCCCCAAATTAAGGGAAATTACTGCCTTTTTCACCCCAAATAAGGGTAATTTCAGCCTTTTTACCTCAAAATAAGGGGAATTTCTGCATTTTTGCCACAAAATATTAGGAATTTCTGCTTTTTGCCCTAAAATAAGGAAAATTTCTGCCTTTTTTCCCTGAAATAAGTGAAATTTCTGCAATTTTGCCCCAAAATAAGTGAAATTTCTGCAATTTTGTTCTAAAATAAGGTAAATTTCTGGAATTTTGCCCCAAACAAGTGGAATTTCTGAGTTTCGCCCCAAAATAAGGAGAATTTCTGTCTTTTTGCCCCAACATATAGGGAATTTCTACCTTTTTGCCCGACAATTAGGGGAATTTCTGCAATTTTGCTCCAAAATACGGGGAATTTCTGCCTTTTTGCCCGAAAATAAAAAAAATTCATACCTTTTTGCCATAAAAAAGGGAAATTTCTTCATTTTTGCTCCAAAATAAGGAAAATTTCTGCTTTTTTGCCTCTAAATAAGAGGTATTTCTGTCTTTTTCCCCCAAAACAAAGGGAATTTCTGTCTTTTTTGCCCCAAAATATGGAAAATTTCTTACTTATTACCCTGAAATAAGTGAAATTTCTGCAATTTTGCCCCAAAATAAGCGAAATTTCGGCAGTTTTACCCCCAAATAAGGGGAATTTCACCCTTTTTACCTCAAAATAAAGGGAATTTCTGCATTTTTGCCACAATATATTAGGAATTTCTGCCTTTTTGCCCCAAAATAAGGAAAATTTCTGCCTTTTATCCCTGAAATAAGTGAAATTTCCGCAAGTTTGGCCCAAAATAAGTGAAATTTCTGCCTTTTTGCCCCCAAATAAGGGGAATTTTAGCCTTTTTACCTCAAAATAAGGGGAATTTCTGCATTTTTGCCCCAAAATATGGGAAATTTCTGCCTTTTTGCCCCAAAATAAGAAAAATTTCTGCAATTTTGTAACAAAATAAAAGAAATTTCTGCCTTTTTGCTTCCAAATAGAAAAATTTCTACTTTTTTTTCTGAAAAAAGTGAAATTTCTGAAATTTTGCCCCAAAATAAGTGAAATTTCTACAATTTTGCCCCAAAATAAGTGAAATTTCTGGAATTTTGCCCCAAAATAAGTGGAATTTCTGTCTTTTTCCCCCAAAACAAAGGGAATTTCTGTATTTTTTGCCCCAAGATAAGGAAAATTTCTGACTTATTACCCTGAAATAAGTGAAATTGCTGCAATTTTGCCTCAAAATAAGAAAAATTTCTCCCTTTTTGCCCCAAATAAGGGGAATTTCAGCCTTTTTACATCAAAAAAAGGGAAAATTTTGCAGTTTTGCCCCAAAATATGGGAAATTTCTGCGTTTTTGCCCCAAAATAAGAAAAATTTCTTCAATTTTGTACCAAAATAAAAGAAATTTCTGCCTTTTTGCCCCAAAATAAAAAAAATTCTGCTTTTTTTCTGAAATAAGTGAAATTTCTGCAATTTTGCCCAAAATAAGTGAAATTTCTGCAATTTTTCCACAAAATAAGGGAAATTTCTGGAATTTTGCCTCAAAATAAGTGGTATTTCTGAGTCTTGCCACAAAATAAGGAGAATTTCTGTCCTTTTGCCCCAACATATAGGGAATTTCTGCCTTTTTGCCCCACAATTAGGGGAATTTCTGCAATTTTGCTGCAAAATACGGGGAATTTCTGCCTTTTTGTCCGAAAATAAGAAGAATGCATACCTTTTTGCCATAAAAAATGGAAATTTCTTCATTTTTGCTCCAAAATAAGGGGAATTTCTGCATTTGCCTCTAAATAAGTGGAATTTCTGTCTTTTTCCCCCAAAACTAAGGGGATTTCTGTCTTTTTTGCCCCAAAATAAGGAAAATTTCTGACTTATTACCCTGAAATAAGTGAAATTTCTGCAATTTTGCCTCAAAATAAAGGAAATTTCTGCCTTTTTGCCCCAAAATAAGGGGAATTTCAGCCTTTTTACCTCAAAATAAGGGGAATTTCTGCTTTTTTGCCTCTAAATAAGTGGAATTTCTGTCTTTTTTCTCTAAAACAAAAGGAATTTCTGTCTTTTTGCTCCAAAATAAGGAAAATTTCTAACTTTTTTTGCTTAAATAAGTGAAATTTCTGCTTTTTTGCCCCCAAATAAGGGAATTTCAGATTTTTACCCCAAAATAAGGGGAATTTCTGCATTTTTGCCCCAAAATATGGGAATTTTCTGCCTTTTTGCCCCAAAATAAGAAAATTTATGCTTTTTTTTCTGAAATAACTGAAATTTCTGCAATTTTGTCCCAAAATAAGTGAAATTTCTGAGTTTTGCCACAAAATAAGGAGAATTTCTGTCTTTTTGCCCCAACATATAAGGAATTTCTGCCTTTTTGCCCCACAATTAGAGTAATTTCTGCAATTTTGCTCCAAAATACGGGGAATTTCTGCCTTTTTGTCTGAAAATAAGAAGAATGCATACCTTTTTGCCATAAAAAAGTAAAATTTTTTCATTTTTGCTCCAAAATAAGAAGAATTTCTGCTTTTTTCCTCTAAATAATTCGAATTTCTGTTTTTTCCCCGAAAACAAATAGAATTTCTGTCTTTCTTGCCTCAAAATAAAGAAAATTTCTGATTTATTATCCTGAAATAAGTGAAATTTCTGCAATTTTGCCTCAAAATAAGAGAAATTTCTGCATTTTTGCACCTAAATAAGGGGAATTTCAGCATTTTTACCTCAAAATAAGGGGAATTTCTGCATTTTTCTTCAAAATATGGGAAATTTCTGCCTTTTTGCCCCAAAATAAAAAAATTTCTGCTTTTTTTCCCTGAAATAAGTGAAATTTCTGAAATTTTGCCCCAAAATAAGTGAAATTTCTGCAATTTGGCCCCAAAATGTGGGAAATTTCTGGAATTTTGCCCCAAAATAAGTGGAATTTCTGAGTTTTGCCCCAAAATAAGAAGAATGTCTGTCTTTTTGCCCCAACATATAGGGAATTTCTGCCTTTTTGCCCAACATTTAGGGGAATTTCTGCAATGTTGCTCAAAATACAGGGAATTTCTGCCTTTTTGCCTGAAAATAAGAAGAATGCATACCTTTTTGCCATAAAAAAAGGGAAATATCTTCATTTTTGCTCCAAAATAAGGGGTATTTCTGCCTTTTTGACTCTAAATAAGTGGAATATCTGTCTTTTTCCCCTAAAACAAAGGGAATTTCTGTCTTTTTTGTTCCAAAATAAGGAAAATTTCTTACTTATTACCCTGAAATAAGTGAAATTTCTGCAATTTTGCCCCAAAATAAGGGAAATTACTGCCTTTTTGCCCCCAAATAAGGGGAATTTCAGCCTTTTTACCTCAAAATAAGGGGAATTTCTGCATTTTTACTACAAAATATTAGGAATTTCTTTTTTTGCCCCAAAATAAGGAAAATTTCTGCTTTTTTTCCCTGAAATAAGTGAAATTTCTGCAATTTTGCCCCAAAATAAGTGAAATTTCTGCAATTTTGCCCTAAAATAAGGTAAATTTCTGGAATTTTGCCCCAAATAAGTGGAATTTCTGAGTTTCGCCCCAAAATAAAGAGAATTTCTGACTTTTTGCCCCAACATATATGGAATTTCTACCTTTTTGCCTGACAATTAGGGGAATTTCTGCAATTTTGCTCCAAAATACAAGGAATTTTTGCCTTTTTGCCATAAAAAAAGGAAATTTCTTAATTTTTGCTCCAAAATAAGGAAAATTTCTGCTTTTTTGCCTCTAAATAAGTGGTATTTTGGTCTTTTTCCTCCAAAACAAAGGGAATTTCTGTCTTTTTTGCCCCAAAATAAAAAAAATTTCTGACTTATTAACCTGAAATAAGTTAAATTTCTGCAATTTTGCCCCAAAATAATGGAAATTTCGGCCCTTTTACCCCCAAATAAGGGGAATTTCACCCTTTTTACCTCAAAATAAAGGGAATTTCTTTATTTTTGCCACAAAATATTAGGAATTTCTGCCTTTTTGCCCCAAAATAAGGAAAATTTCTGCCTTTTTTCCCTGAAATAAGTGAAATTTCTGCAATTTTGGCCCAAAATAAGTGGAATTTCTGCCTTTTTGCCCCCAAATAAGGGGAATTTTAGCCTTTTTACCTCAAAATAAGGGGAATTTCTTAATTTTTTCCCCAAAATATGGGAAATTTCTGCCTTTTTGCCCCAAAATAAGAAAAATTTCTGCAATTTTGTACCAAAATAAAAGAAATTTCTGCATTTTTGCTTCGAAATAGAAAAATTTCTATTTTTTTTTCTGAAAATAAGTGAAATTTCTGAAATTTTGGCCCAAAATAAGTGAAATTTCTAGAATTTTGCCCCAAAATATGTGAAATTTCTGGAATTTTGCCCCAAAATAAGTGGAATTTCTGAGTTTTACCCCAAAATAAGGAGAATTTCTGTCTTATTGCCCCAATATATAGGGAATTTCTCCCTTTTTGCCCCATAATTAGGGGAATTTCTGCAATTTTGCTCCAAAAGACGGGGAATTTCTGCCTTTTTGCCCGAAAATAAGAATGCATACCTTTTTGCCATAAAAAAGGAAAATTTCTTCATTTTTGCTCCAAAATAAAAGGAATTTCTGCCTTTTTGACTCTAAATAAGTGGAATTTCTGTCTTTTTCCCCCAAAACAAAGGGAATTTCTGTCTTTTTGGTTCCAAAATAAGGAAAATTTCTGACTTATTACCCTGAAGTAAGTGAAATTTCAACAATTTTGCCCCCAAAAAAGGGAAATTTCTGCCTTTTTTGCCCCCAAATATAGGGAATTTCAGCCTTTTTACCTCAAAATAAGGGGAATTTCTGCATTTTTGCCACAAAATATTAGGAATTTCTGCCTTTTGCCCCAAAATAAGGAAAATTTCTGCCTTTTTTTCCTGAAATAAGTGAAATTTCTGAAATTTTGCCCCAAAATAAGTGAAATTTCTGCAATTTGGCCCCAAAATATGGGAAATTTCTGGAATTTTGCCCCAAAATAAGTGGAATTTCTCAGTTTGCTCCAAAATAAGAAGAATGTCTGTCTCTTTGCCCCAACATATAGGGAATTTCTGCCTTTTTGCCCCACAATTAGGGGAATTTCTGCAATGTTGCTCAAAATACAGGGAATTTCTGCCTTTTTGCCTGAAAATAAGAAGAATGCATACCTTTTTGCCATAAAAAAGGGAAATTTCTTCATTTTTGCTTCAAAATAAGGGGAATTTCTGCCTTTTTGACTCTAAATAAGTGGAATTTCTGTCTTTTTCCCCCAAAACAAAGGGAATTTCTGTCTTTTTTCTTCCAAAATAAAAAAAATTTCTTACTTATTACCCTGAAATAACTGAAATTTCTTCAATTTTGCCCCAAAATAAAAGAAATTACTGCCTTTTTGCCCCCAAATAAGGGTAATTTCAGCCTTTTTACCTCAAAATAAGAGGAATTTCTGCATTTTTGCTACAAAATATTAGGAATTTCTGCTTTTTGCCCCAAAATAAGGAAAATTTCTGCCTTTTTTCCCTGAAATAATTGAAATTTCTGCAATTTTGCCCCCAAAAAAGTGAAATTTCTGCAATTTTGTTCTAAAATAAGGTAAATTTCTGGAATTTTGCCCCAAATAAGTGGAATTTCTGAGTTTTGCCCCAAAATAAGGAGAATTTCTGTCTTTTTGCCCCAACATATAGGGAATTTCTACCTTTTTGCCCGACAATTAGGGGAATTTCTGCAATTTTGCTCCAAAATACGGGGAATTTCTGCCTTTTTGCCCGAAAATAAGAAGAATGCATACCTTTTTGCCATAAAAAAGGGAAATTTCTTCATTTTTGCTTCAAAATAAGGAAAATTTCTGCTTTTTTGCCTCTAAATAAGTGGTATTTCTGTCTTTTTCCTCCAAAACAAAGGGAATTTCTGTCTTTTTTGCCCCAAAATATGGAAAATTTCTTACTTATTACCCTGAAATAAGTGAAATTTCTGCAATTTTGCCCCAAAATAAGCGAAATTTCGGCAGTTTTACCCCCAAATAAGGGGAATTTCACCCTTTTTACCTCAAAATAAAGGGAATTTCTGCATTTTTGCCACAATATATTAGGAATTTCTGCCTTTTTGCCCCAAAATAAGGAAAATTTCTGCCTTTTTTCCCTGAAATAAGTGAAATTTCCGCAAGTTTGGCCCAAAATAAGTGAAATTTCTGCCTTTTTGCCCCCAAATAAGGGGAATTTTAGCCTTTTTACCTCAAAATAAGGGGAATTTCTGCATTTTTGCCCCAAAATATGGGAAATTTCTGCCTTTTTCCCCAAAATAAGAAAAATTTCTGCAATTTTGTAACAAAATAAAAGAAATTTCTGCCTTTTTGTTCCAAATAGAAAAATTTCTACTTTTTTTTCTGAAAAAAGTGAAATTTCTGAAATTTTGCCCCCAAATAAGTGAAATTTCTACAATTTTGCCCCAAAATAAGTGAAATTTCTGGAATTTTGCCCCAAAATAAGTGGAATTTCTGTCTTTTTCCCCCAAAACAAAGGGAATTTCTGTATTTTTTGCCCCAAGATAAGGAAAATTTCTGACTTATTACCCTGAAATAAGTGAAATTGCTGCAATTTTGCCTCAAAATAAGAAAAATTTCTCCCTTTTTGCCCCCAAATAAGGGGAATTTCAGCCTTTTTACGTCAAAAAAAGGGAAATTTCTGCAGTTTTGCCCCAAAATATGGGAAATTTCTGCGTTTTTGCCCCAAAATAAGAAAAATTTCTTCAATTTTGTACCAAAATAAAAGAAATTTCTGCCTTTTTGCCCCAAAATAAAAAAAATTCTGCTTTTTTTCTGAAATAAGTGAAATTTCTGCAATTTTGCCCAAAATAAGTGAAATTTCTGCAATTTTTCCACAAAATAAGGGAAATTTCTGGAATTTTGCCTCAAAATAAGTGGTATTTCTGAGTCTTGCCACAAAATAAGGAGAATTTCTGTCCTTTTGCCCCAACATATAGGGAATTTCTGCCTTTTTGCCCCACAATTAGGGGAATTTCTGCAATTTTGCTGCAAAATACGGGGAATTTCTGCCTTTTTGTCCGAAAATAAGAAGAATGCATACCTTTTTGCCATAAAAAAGGGAAATTTAATCATTTTTGCTCCAAAATAAGGGGAATTTCTGCATTTGCCTCTAAATAAGTGGAATTTCTGTCTTTTTCCCCCCAAAACAAAGGGAATTTCTGTCTTTTTTGCCCCAAAATAAGGAAAATTTATGACTTATTACCCTGAAATAAGTGAAATTTCTGCAATTTTGCCTCAAAATAAAGGAAATTTCTGCCTTTTTGCCCCAAAATAAGGGGAATTTCAGCCTTTTTACCTCAAAATAAGGGGAATTTCTGCTTTTTTGCCTCTAAATAAGTGGAATTTCTGTCTTTTTTCTCTAAAACAAAAGGAATTTCTGTCTTTTTGCTCCAAAATAAGGAAAATTTCTAACTTTTTTTGCTTAAATAAGTGAAATTTCTGCTTTTTTGCCCCCAAATAAGGGAATTTCAGATTTTTACCCCAAAATAAGGGGAATTTCTGCATTTTTGCCCCAAAATAAGAAAATTTTCTGCTTTTTTTTTCTGAAATAACTGAAATTTCTGCAATTTTGTCCCAAAATAAGTGAAATTACTGAGTTTTGCCACAAAATAAGGAGAATTTCTGTCTTTTTGCCCCAACATATAAGGAATTTCTGCCTTTTTGCCCCACAATTAGAGTAATTTCTGCAATTTTGCTCCAAAATACGGGGAATTTCTGCCTTTTTGTCTGAAAATAAGAAGAATGCATACCTTTTTGCCAAAAAAAGTAAAATTTTTTCATTTTTGCTCCAAAATAAGAAGAATTTCTGCTTTTTTCCTCTAAATAATTCGAATTTCTGTTTTTTCCCCGAAAACAAATAGAATTTCTGTCTTTCTTGCCCCAAAATAAAGAAAATTTCTGATTTATTATCCTGAAATAAGTGAAATTTCTGCAATTTTGCCTCAAAATAAGAGAAATTTCTGCGTTTTTGCACCCAAATAAGGGGAATTTCAGCATTTTTACCTCAAAATAAGGGGAATTTCTGCATTTTTCTTCAAAATATGGGAAATTTCTGCCTTTTTGCCCCAAAATAAAAAAATTTTTGCTTTTTTTCCCTGAAATAAGTGAAATTTCTGAAATTTTGCCCCAAAATAAGTGAAATTTCTGCAATTTGGCCCCAAAATATGGGAAATTTCTGGAATTTTCCCCGAAAATAAGTGGAATTTCTGAGTTTTGCCCTAAAATAAGGAGAATTTCTGTCTTTTTGTCCCAACATATAGGGAATTTCTGCCTTTTTGCCCCACAATTTGGGGAATTTCTGCAATGTTGCTCAAAATACAGGGAATTTCTGCCTTTTTGCCTGAAAATAAGAAGAATGCATACCTTTTTGCCATAAAAAAGGGAAATATCTTCATTTTTGCTCCAAAATAAGGGGTATTTCTGCCTTTTTGACTCTAAATAAGTGGAATATCTGTCTTTTTCCCCTAAAACAAAGGGAATTTCTGTCTTTTTTGTTCCAAAATAAAAAAAATTTCTTACTTTTTACCCTGAAAAAAGTGAAATTTCTGCAATTTTGCCCCAAAATAAGGGAAATTACTGCTTTTTGCCCCCAAATAAGGGGAATTTCAGCCTTTTTACCTCAAAATAAGGGGAATTTCTGCATTTTTACTACAAAATATTAGGAATTTCTGTTTTTTGCCCCAAAATAAGGAAAATTTCTGCTTTTTTTCCCTGAAATAAGTGAAATTTCTGCAATTTTGCCCCAAAATAAGTGAAATTTCTGCAATTTTGCCCTAAAATAAGGTAAATTTCTGGAATTTTGCCCCAAATAAGTGGAATTTTTGAGTTTCGCCCCAAAATAAAGAGAATTTCTGTCTTTTTGCCCCAACATATATGGAATTTCTACCTTTTTGCCTGACAATTAGGGGAATTTCTGCAATTTTGCTCCAAAATACAAGGAATTTTTGCCTTTTTGCCATAAAAAAGGGAAATTTCTTAATTTTTGCTCCAAAATAAGCAAAATTTCTGCTTTTTTGCCTCTAAATAAGTGGTATTTTGCTCTTTTTCCTCCAAAACTAAGGGAATTTCTGTCTTTTTTGCCCCAAAATAAAAAAAATTTCTGACTTATTAACCTGAAATAAGTTAAATTTCTGCAATTTTGCCCCAAAATAATGGAAATTTCGGCCTTTTTACCCCCAAATAAGGGGAATTTCACCCTTTTTACCTCAAAATAAAGGGAATTTCTTTATTTTTGCCTTAAAATATTAGGAATTTCTGCCTTTTTGCCCCAAAATAAGGAAAATTTCTGCCTTTTTTCCCTGAAATAAGTGAAATTTCTGCAATTTTGGCCCAAAATAAGTGGAATTTCTGCCTTTTTGCCCCCAAATAAGGGGAATTTTAGCCTTTTTACCTCAAAATAAGGGGAATTTCTAAATTTTTGCCCCAAAGTATGGGAAATTTCTGCCTTTTTGCCCCAAAATAAGAAAAATTTCTGCAATTTTGTACCAAAATAAAAGAAATTTCTGCATTTTTGCTTCGAAATAGAAAAATTTCTATTTTTTTTCTGAAAATAAGTGAAATTTCTGAAATTTTGGCCCAAAATAAGTGAAATTTCCTAGAATTTTGCCCCAAAATATGTGAAATTTCTGGAATTTTGCCCCAAAATAAGTGGAATTTCTGAGTTTTACCCTAAAATAAGGAGAATTTCTGTCTTATTTCCCCAATATATAGAGAATTTCTCCCTTTTTGCCCCATAATTAGGGGAATTTCTGCAATTTTGCTCCAAAAGACGGGGAATTTCTGCCTTTTTGCCCGAAAATAAGAATGCATACCTTTTTGACATAAAAAAGGAAAATTTCTTCATTTTTGCTCCAAAATAAAAGGAATTTCTGCCTTTTTGACTCTAAATAAGTGGAATTTCTGTCTTTTTCCCCCAAAACAAAGGGAATTTCTGTCTTTTTTGTTCCAAAATAAGGAAAATTTCTGACTTATTACCCTGAAGTAAGTGAAATTTCTACAATTTTGCCCCCAAAAAAGGGAAATTTCTGCCTTTTTTGCCCCCAAATATAGGGAATTTCAGCCTTTTTACCTTAAAATAAGGGGAATTTCTGCATTTTTGCCACAAAATTTTAGGAATTTCTGCCTTTTTGCCCCAAAATAAGAAAAATTTCTGCCTTTTTTTCCTGAAATAAGTGAAATTTCTGAAATTTTGCCCCAAAATAAGTGAAATTTCTGCAATTTTGGCCCAAAATAAGTGGAATTTCTGCCTTTTTGCCCCCAAAAAAGGGGAATTTTAGCCTTTTTACCTCAAAATAAGGGGAATTTCTAAATTTTTGCCACAAAATATGGGAAATTTCTGCCTTTTTGCCCCAAAATAAGAAAAATTTCTGCAATTTTGTACCAAAATAAAAGAAATTTCTGCATTTTTGCTTCGAAATAGAAAAATTTCTATTTTTTTTTCTGAAAATAAGTGAAATTTCTGAAATTTTGGCCCAAAATAAGTGAAATTTCTAGAATTTTGCCCCAAAATATGTGAAATTTCTGGAATTTTGCCCCAAAATAAGTGGAATTTCTGAGTTTTACCCCAAAATAAGGAGAATTTCTGTCTTATTGCCCCAATATATAGGGAATTTCTCCCTTTTTGCCCCATAATTAGGGGAATTTCTGCAATTTTGCTCCAAAAGACGGGGAATTTCTGCCTTTTTGCCCGAAAATAAGAATGCATACCTTTTTGCCATAAAAAAGGAAAATTTCTTCATTTTTGCTCCAAAATAAAAGGAATTTCTGCCTTTTTGACTCTAAATAAGTGGAATTTCTGTCTTTTTCCCCCAAAACAAAGGGAATTTCTGTCTTTTTTGTTCCAAAATAAGGAAAATTTCTGACTTATTACCCTGAAGTAAGTGAAATTTCTACAATTTTGCCCCCAAAAAAGGGAAATTTCTGCCTTTTTTGCCCCCAAATATAGGGAATTTCAGCCTTTTTACCTCAAAATAAGAGAAATTTCTGCATTTTTGCCACAAAATATTAGGAATTTCTGCCTTTTTGCCCCAAAATAAGGAAAATTTCTGCCTTTTTTACCTGAAATAAGTGAAATTTCCGCAAGTTTGGCCCAAAATAAGTGAAATTTCTGCAATTTTGCCCCAAAATAAGGGAAATTTCTGCAATTTTGTACCAAAATAAAAGAAATTTCTGCCTTTTTGCTTCCAAATAAGAAAATTTCTGCTTTTTTTCTGAAATAAGTGAAATTTCTGAAATTTTTCTCCAAAATAAGTGAAATTTCTACAATTTTGCCCCCAAATAAGTGAAATTTCTGGAATTTTCCCTCAAAATAATTGGAATTTCATACTTTTGACCCAAAATAAGGAGAATTTCTGTCTTTTTGCCTCAACATATAGGGAATTTCTGCCTTTTTGCCCCACAATTATGGCAATTTCTGCAATTTTGCTCCAAAATACAGGGAATTTCTGCCTTTTTGCCCGAAAATAAGAAGAATGCATACCTTTTTGCCATAAAAAAGGAAAATTTCTTCATTTTTGCTCCAAAATAAGGGGAATTACTGCTTTTATGCCTCTAAATATGTGGAATTTCTGTCTTTGTCCCCCAATACAAATATAATTTCGGTCTTTTTGCTCCAAAATAAGGAAAATTTGTGACTTATTACCCAAATAAGTTAAATTTCTGCAATTTTGCCCCAAAATAAGTGAAATTTCTGCAATTTTGCCCCAAAATAAGTGAAATTTCTACAATTTTGCCCCAAAATAAGTGAAATTTCTGGAATTTTGCCCCAAAATAAGTGGAATTTCTGAGTTTTACCCTAAAATAAGGAGAATCTCTGTCTTTTTGCCTCAACATATAGGGAATTTCTGCCTTTTTGCCCCACAATTAGGGGAATTTCTGCAATTTTGCTCCAAAATACGGGGAATTTCTGCCTTTTTGCCCGAAAATAAGAATGCATAACTTTTTGCCATAAAAAAGGAAAATTTCTTCATTTTTGCTCCAAAATAAAGGGAATTTTTGCTTTTTTGCCTCTAAATAAGTGGAATTTCTGTTTTTTTCCCCCAAAACAAAGGTAATTTCTGTCTTTTTTGCCCAAAAATAAGGAAAATTTCTGACTTATTACCCTGAAGTAAGTGAAATTTATGCAATTTTGCCCCAAAATAAGGGGAATTTCTGCTTTTTTGTCTCTAAATAAGTGGAATTTATGTATTTTTCCCCCAAAACAAAGGGAATTTCTGTCTTTTTTGCGCAAAATAAGGAAAATTTCTGACTTATTACCATGAAATAAGGGAAATTTCTGGAATTTTGCCCCAAATAAGGGAAATTTCTGCCTTTTTGCCCGAAAATAAGAAGAATGCATAACTATTTGCCATAAAAAAGGAAAATTTCTTCATTTTTGCTCCAAAATAAAGAGAATTTTTGCTTTTATGCCTCTAAATATGTGGAATTTCTGTCTTTGTCCCCCAAAACAAAGGGAATTTCTGAATTTTTGCCTCAAAATAAAGAAAATTTTTTACTTATTACCCTGAAATAAGTGAAATTTCTGCAATTTTTCCCCAAAATAAGGGAAATTTCTCCCTTTTTGCCCTCAAATAACGGGAATTTCAGCCTTTTTACCTCAAAATAAGAAGAATTTCTGCATTTTGCCCCAAAATAAGGGAAATTTCTGCCTTTTTGCCCAAAATAAAAAAATTTTCTGCAATTTTGTACCAAAATAAAAGAAAATTTTGCCTTTTTGCCCCAGAAGAAGAAAATTTCTGCTTTTTTTCCCTTAAATAACTGAAATTTCTGCAATTTTGCCCCAAAATAAGTGAAATTTCTGCAATTTTGCCCCAAAATAAGAGAAATTTCTGGAATTTTGCCTTAAAATATGTGGAATTTCTGAGTTTTGCCCCAAAATAAGAAGAATTTCTGTCTTTATGCCATAAAATATAGGGAATTTCTGTCTTTTTACCCCACAATTAGAGGAATTTCTGCAATTTTGCTCCAAAATACGGGAAATTTCTGGTTTTTGCCCAAAAATAAGAAGAATGCATACCTTTTTGCCATAAAAAAGAAAAATTTCTTCATTTTTGCTCCAAAATAAGGGGAATTTCTGCTTTTTTGCCTCTAAATAAGTGGAATTTCTGTCTTTTTCCCCCAAAACAAAGGAAATTCCTGTCTTTTTTGCCCCAAATTAAAAAAAATTTCTGACTTATTACCCTGACATAAGTGAAATTTCTTCAATTTTGCCCCAAAATAAGTGAAATTTCTGCAATTTTGCCCCAAAATAAGGAAAATTTCTGACTTATTACCCTGAAATAAGTGAAATTTCTGCAATTTTGCCC